>NW_028260368.1:2398304-2429732 GCF_056163025.1 Triticum urartu | reverse complement strand
ATAATTCTACTTACTTTTTTCCAATCTTTTTCAAAAAATCTATTCCTGCTTTTTTTGATCCAGTTTCTATTATTCTCCTCGATAGATTCTATCTTAAAACATACATTGTTAACACAATAAAACTTCCCATTTCTTTCTATTGAGATGAAAAAGAAGAAAAAGTGGATTTCTATTCACAGGCTGCAAAATTCAGAATAAATTGGAACCGTTAACTAGAATTCTCTTTTTTTTATTGCAGTAGTGAACTACTCTTAAATCGGTATTATCTCCCCCCCCTTCAATGGCATAATAAAATATTATGGCTTTATGCTTAATCCGTGTATAGGTAAACTTTAGGTCCGAACAGCATTATTATCCAAAGATCCCCTTTATGTACATATCTCTATGGGGAATCATGCTTTAATTTTTCAAAGTATTAAATTAAATATCTTGAATAAAAAAAGGAAATTTGCTCTGATATAGAGTATAACCTGACTATCTTGGCGTACCCAAGTGAAATTACGATAAAAGAAAAGCATGGATATGGGGAGAGGTGGATAACTAGATTGGCATGTACTTAAAAAAGGGACTTACTTTATTTTAGAATTCCACAATGAAATACTGAATTTTCTAGCAATTATACTACTCCGATCCGAAATAAAAAAGAACCCTCAAATTATTTTGAGAAATTAAAGTAAGCACGCTATTCTAAATCGAAGTAAAGTCAAACTTTCTAGTATATTATATTACGGCTTTATTACATTCATAGAAAGGAGATAAAATGAGAAATCTTTGCCATCCAATCTGATTAGAATATCATAACATAAAGTATAAGTGGCAGAATTTTTTTTGTAGGAATGTTTTATCAATTCATTTTCATTTCATTTGTACCCCTGGCAAACTCGAACTTTCGTCCAAATGGTCTCTATTCATATGTATGAAATACATATATGAAATACGTATGTGGAGTTCCCTAGAATTTCATGTGATTCAGTAAACAGAATATAGATTCCATGATTGCTAGATCGATCCATAGGGATTGATGAAGAGTGAGCTGATAATGGAATTTTTCTTTGATAAACAGGAAACTTAAGATTAAGATGCTCCGGAATGGAAACGAGGGAATGTCCACAATACCCGGATTTAGTCAGATCCAATTCGAGGGATTTTGTAGGTTCATTAATCAAGCCTTGGCAGAAGAACTTGACAAGTTTCCAACAATTAAAGATCCAGATCACGAAATTGCATTTCAATTATTTGCGAAAGGATATCAACTGCTAGAACCCTCGATAAAAGAAAGAGATGCTGTGTATGAATCACTCACCTATTCTTCCGAATTATATGTATCTGCGAGATTAATTTTTGGTTTCGATGTGCAAAAGCAAACCATTTCTATCGGAAACATTCCTATAATGAATTCCTTAGGAACCTTTATTATAAATGGAATATACCGAATTGTGATCAATCAAATATTGCTAAGTCCTGGTATTTACTACCGCTCGGAATTAGATCATAAGGGAATTTCTATCTACACTGGCACTATAATATCAGATTGGGGGGGGAGATCGGAATTAGCAATTGATAAAAAAGAAAGGATATGGGCTCGCGTGAGTAGAAAACAAAAGATATCTATTCTAGTTCTATCATCAGCTATGGGTTCGAATCTAAGAGAAATTCTGGATAATGTTTCCTACCCTGAAATTTTCTTGTCTTTCCCGAATGCTAAAGAGAAGAAGAGGATTGAGTCAAAAGAAAAAGCTATTTTGGAGTTTTATCAACAATTTGCTTGTGTAGGTGGGGACCTGGTATTTTCGGAGTCCTTATGCGAGGAATTACAAAAGAAATTTTTTCAACAAAAATGTGAATTAGGAAGGATTGGTCGACGAAATATGAATCGGAGACTTAATCTTGATATTCCTCAGAACAATACATTCTTGTTACCACGAGATGTATTGGCCGCTACGGATCATTTGATTGGAATGAAATTTGGAACGGGTATACTTGACGATGACGATATGAATCACTTGAAAAATAAACGTATTCGTTCGGTTGCGGATCTGTTACAAGATCAATTCGGATTGGCTCTTGGTCGTTTACAACATGCAGTTCAAAAAACTATTCGTAGAGTATTCATACGTCAATCGAAACCGACTCCCCAAACTTTGGTAACTCCAACTTCAACTTCAATTTTATTAATAACTACTTATGAGACCTTTTTTGGCACATACCCGTTATCTCAAGTTTTTGATCAAACGAATCCATTGACACAAACTGTTCATGGGCGAAAAGTGAGTTGTTTAGGTCCTGGAGGGTTGACGGGGAGAACCGCAAGTTTTCGGAGCCGAGATATTCATCCGAGTCACTATGGGCGTATTTGTCCAATTGACACGTCTGAAGGAATCAATGTTGGACTTACTGGATCCTTAACAATTCATGCGAGAATTGATCACTTGTGGGGATCCATAGAGAGTCCGTTTTATGAATATCTGCTGAGAAAGCAAAAGAAAAAAAAGAGAGACAGGTGGTTTATCTATCACCAAATAGAGATGAATATTATATGATAGCAGCAGGAAATTCTTTGTCCTTGAATCAAGGTATTCAGGAAGAACAGGTTGTTCCGGCTAGATACCGTCAAGAATTCTTGACTATTGCATGGGAACAGATTCATGTTAGAAGTATTTTTCCTTTCCAATATTTTTCTATTGGGGGTTCTCTCATTCCTTTTATTGAGCACAATGATGCGAATCGGGCTTTAATGAGTTCTAATATGCAGCGCCAAGCAGTTCCGCTTTCTCGGTCCGAGAAATGCATTGTTGGAACTGGATTGGAACGCCAAACAGCTCTAGATTCGAGGGTTTCCATTATAGCCGAACGCGAGGGAAAGATCATTTCTACTGATAGTCATAAGATACTTTTATCAAGTAGTGGGAAGACTATAAGTATTCCTTTAGTTAACCACCGTCGCTCTAACAAAAATACTTGTATGCACCAAAAACCCCGGGTTCCACGGGGTAAATCCATTAAAAAAGGACAAATTTTAGCAGAAGGAGCTGCTACAATTGGGGGCGAACTTGCTTTAGGAAAAAACGTATTAGTAGCTTATATGCCATGGGAAGGTTACAATTTTGAAGACGCAGTACTAATTAGCGAACGTTTGGTATATGAAGATATTTATACCTCTTTTCACATCCGGAAATATGAAATTCAGACGGATACGACAAGCCAGGGCTCCGCTGAAAAAATCACTAAAGAAATACCACATCTAGAAGAACATTTACTCCGCAATTTGGACAGAAATGGAGTTGTTAGGTTGGGATCCTGGGTAGAAACTGGTGATATTTTAGTAGGTAAATTAACGCCTCAGATAGCGAGCGAATCATCTTATATCGCGGAAGCTGGATTATTACGGGCCATATTTGGCCTTGAGGTTTCCACTTCAAAAGAAACTTCTCTGAAATTACCTATAGGTGGAAGAGGGCGCGTTATCGATGTGAAATGGATCCAAAGGGACCCGCTCGACATAATGGTTCGTGTATATATTTTACAGAAACGTGAAATCAAAGTTGGGGATAAAGTAGCCGGAAGACATGGGAATAAAGGGATCATTTCCAAAATTTTGCCTAGGCAAGATATGCCCTATTTGCAAGATGGAACACCCGTTGATATGGTCTTCAATCCCTTAGGAGTACCCTCCCGAATGAATGTGGGACAAATATTTGAAAGCTCGCTCGGATTAGCGGGGGATCTGCTAAAGAAACATTATAGAATAGCACCCTTTGATGAGAGATATGAGCAAGAGGCTTCAAGAAAACTTGTGTTTTCAGAATTATATGAAGCCAGTAAAGAAACAAAAAATCCATGGGTATTTGAACCCGAGTACCCGGGAAAAAGCAGAATATTTGATGGAAGAACAGGCGACCCCTTTGAGCAACCTGTTCTAATAGGGAAGTCCTATATCTTAAAATTAATTCATCAAGTTGATGAGAAAATTCATGGGCGTTCTACTGGGCCCTACTCACTTGTTACACAACAACCGGTTAGAGGAAGAGCCAAGCAAGGGGGACAACGAGTAGGAGAAATGGAAGTTTGGGCTTTAGAAGGATTTGGTGTTGCTCATATTTTACAAGAGATACTTACTTATAAATCTGACCATCTTATAGCTCGCCAAGAAATACTTAATGCTACGATCTGGGGAAAAAGAATACCTAATCATGAGGATCCTCCAGAATCTTTTCGAGTGCTCGTTCGAGAACTACGATCTTTGGCTCTAGAACTGAATCATTTCCTTGTATCTGAAAAGAACTTCCAGGTTAATAGGGAGGAAGTTTGATCGGAATAAATATAAATTCTTTTCTTATTTCTATTTTATGATTGACCAATATAAACATCAACAACTTCAAATTGGACTCGTTTCCCCTCAACAAATAAAGGCTTGGGCTAACAAAAACCTACCTAATGGAGAAGTCGTTGGCGAAGTCACAAGGCCCTCTACTTTTCATTATAAAACCGATAAACCAGAAAAAGATGGATTGTTTTGCGAAAGAATCTTTGGACCCATAAAAAGCGGGATTTGCGCTTGTGGCAATTCTCGAGCGAGCGGAGCTGAAAACGAAGACGAAAGATTTTGCCAAAAATGCGGGGTCGAATTTGTGGATTCTCGGATACGAAGATATCAAATGGGATACATCAAACTCGCATGTCCCGTGACTCATGTGTGGTATTTGAAAGGTCTTCCTAGTTATATCGCGAATCTTTTAGATAAACCTCTTAAGAAGTTGGAGGGCCTAGTATACGGCGATTTCTCTTTTGCTAGGCCCAGCACTAAAAAACCCACTTTTTTACGATTACGAGGTTTATTCGAAGAGGAAATTGCATCCTGTAACCACAGCATTTCTCCCTTTTTTTCTACCCCAGGCTTTGCAACATTTCGAAATCGGGAAATTGCGACAGGAGCAGGTGCTATTAGAGAACAATTAGCAGATTTGGATTTGCGAATTATTATAGAGAATTCTTTGGTCGAATGGAAGGAATTAGAAGACGAGGGGTATAGTGGAGATGAGTGGGAAGATAGAAAAAGACGAATAAGAAAAGTTTTTTTGATTAGACGCATGCAATTGGCGAAACATTTTATTCAAACAAATGTAGAACCAGAATGGATGGTTTTGTGCTTATTACCGGTTCTTCCTCCCGAATTGAGACCTATTGTTTATAGGTCTGGAGATAAAGTAGTGACTTCAGACATTAATGAACTTTATAAGAGAGTTATCCGTCGGAACAACAATCTTGCCTATCTATTAAAAAGAAGTGAATTAGCGCCAGCAGATTTAGTAATGTGCCAGGAAAAATTGGTACAAGAAGCCGTGGATACACTTCTTGATAGTGGGTCCCGCGGGCAACCGACGAGGGATGGTCACAATAAAGTATACAAATCACTTTCAGATGTAATTGAAGGTAAAGAGGGAAGGTTTCGCGAGACTCTGCTTGGGAAACGGGTCGATTACTCGGGGCGTTCTGTCATTGTTGTGGGTCCTTCGCTTTCATTACATCAATGTGGATTACCTCTAGAGATAGCAATAAAGCTTTTTCAGCTATTTGTAATTCGCGATTTAATCACGAAACGCGCCACTTCTAATGTAAGGATTGCTAAAAGGAAAATTTGGGAAAAAGAACCCATTGTATGGGAAATACTTCAAGAAGTTATGCGGGGACATCCTGTACTGTTAAATAGAGCACCTACCCTGCATAGATTAGGCATACAGGCCTTTCAACCCACTTTAGTAGAGGGGCGTACTATTTCTTTACACCCATTAGTGTGTAAGGGTTTCAATGCGGACTTTGATGGAGATCAAATGGCTGTTCATCTACCTTTATCCTTGGAAGCTCAGGCAGAAGCCCGTTTACTTATGTTTTCTCATATGAATCTCTTATCTCCCGCTATTGGGGATCCTATTTGCGTACCAACCCAAGACATGCTTATCGGGCTTTATGTATTAACGATTGGAAAGCGTCGAGGTATTTGTGCAAATAGATATAATAGTTGCAGAAACTACCCAAATCTAAAAGTAAATTACAATAATAATAATAATTTTAAATATAGGAAAGATAAAGAACCCCATTTTTCTAGTTCTTATGATGCACTGGGAGCTTATAGACAAAAACTAATCAGTTTAGATAGTCCCTTGTGGCTACGATGGAACCTGGATCAACGCGTCATTGGGTCAAGAGAAGTTCCGATTGAAGTTCAATATGAATCTTTGGGGACTTATCATGAGATTTATGCCCACTATCTAATAATGGGAAATAGAAAAAAAGAAATTCGTTCGATATACATTCGAACCACTCTTGGTCATATTTCTTTTTATAGAGAAATAGAGGAAGCCATACAAGGATTTAGTCAGGCCTATTCATACACTACCTAAACAAGAAAGTTAGATTCGGCGATGCCCCTCCCCTTTCGGGGGGCATTCCGATTTCCCTAGTATCATCATTATTTGCCACGCGAATCCAGATTGAGATTGAGGCAATTAAGTTAATTAAATTTTCGAATCACTGACTCAGGCCCATTGTCGAATCCTACTCAGCAATTGTCGAATCCTACTCAGCCGAAAAGGGGGTACTTATGTATGGCGGAACGGGCCAATCTGGTCTTTCATAATAAAGAGATAGACGGAACTGGTATGAAACGACTTATTAGCAGATTAATAGATCATTTTGGAATGGGATATACATCCCATATACTGGATCAACTAAAGACTCTGGGCTTCCATCAAGCCACTACTACATCGATTTCGTTAGGAATCGAGGATCTTTTAACAATACCCTCTAAGGGATGGTTAGTCCAAGACGCGGAACAACAGAGTTTTCTTTTGGAGAAACACTATTATTATGGGGCTGTACACGCGGTAGAAAAATTACGCCAATCTGTTGAGATATGGTATGCGACAAGTGAATATTTGAAACAAGAAATGAATTCAAATTTTCGGATAACGGATCCTTCTAATCCAGTCTATCTAATGTCTTTTTCAGGAGCCAGAGGAAATGCATCTCAAGTACACCAATTAGTAGGTATGAGAGGATTAATGTCGGACCCTCAAGGACAAATGATTGATTTACCTATTCAAAGCAATTTACGCGAGGGACTTTCTTTGACAGAATATATAATTTCCTGCTATGGAGCCCGCAAAGGGGTTGTAGATACTGCTGTGCGAACAGCAGATGCTGGATATCTTACACGTAGACTTGTTGAAGTAGTTCAACATATTATTGTGCGTAGAAGAGATTGTGGTACTATCCGAGGTATTTCTGTAAGTCCTCAAAATGGGATGACGGAAAAACTTTTTGTCCAAACACTAATTGGTCGTGTATTAGCAGACGATATATATATCGGTTCACGATGCATTGCCGCGCGAAATCAAGATATTGGAATTGGATTAGTCAATCGATTCATAACTGCCTTTCGAGCACAACCATTTCGAGCACAACCAATATATATTAGAACCCCCTTTACTTGCCGAAGCACTTCTTGGATCTGTCAATTATGCTATGGCCGGAGTCCTACTCATAGTGATCTGGTCGAATTGGGAGAAGCCGTAGGTATTATTGCAGGTCAATCAATTGGGGAGCCAGGGACTCAACTAACATTAAGAACTTTTCATACTGGCGGAGTATTCACAGGGGGTACTGCCGACCTTGTACGATCCCCTTCGAATGGAAAAATAAAATTCAATGAGAATTTGGTTCACCCCACACGTACCCGTCATGGGCAGCCTGCTTTTCTATGTTATATAGACTTGCATGTAACTATTCAGAGTCAAGATATTCTATATAGTGTGAATATTCCCTCAAAAAGCTTGATTCTAGTGCAAAATGATCAATATGTAAAATCCGAACAAGTAATTGCGGAGATTCGTGCCGGAACGTCCACTTTACATTTTAAAGAAAGGGTACAAAAGCATATTTATTCTGAATCAGACGGCGAAATGCACTGGAGTACTGATGTTTACCATGCGCCCGAATATCAATATGGTAATCTTCGCCGATTACCAAAAACAAGCCATTTATGGATATTGTCAGTAAGTATGTGCAGATCCAGTATAGCGTCTTTTTCACTCCACAAGGATCAAGATCAAATGAATACTTATGGTAAAAAAGATAGGGAAATTCTTGATTATTCAACGTCGGATCGAATCATGTCCAATGGCCATTGGAATTTTATCTATCCTTCTATTTTTCAAGATAATTCAGATTTGTTGGCGAAAAAGCGAAGAAATAGGTTCGTCATTCCATTACAATATCATCAAGAACAAGAGAAAGAACTAATATCCTGTTTTGGGATTTCGATTGAAATCCCCCTTATGGGTGTTTTACGTAGAAATACTATTTTTGCTTATTTTGACGATCCCCGATACAGAAAAGATAAAAAGGGTTCAGGAATTGTTAAATTTAGATATAGGACCCTAGAAGAAGAATATAGGACTCGAGCGGAAGACTCAGAAGAGGAATATGAGACCCTAGAAGACGAATACAGGACCCGAGAGGACGAATATGAATATGAAACCCTAGAAGAATCTAAATATGGAATCCTAGAAGACGAATACGAATATGAAACCCTAGAAGACGAATATGGGAGCCCAGAAAACGAATATGGGAACCCAGAGAACGAATATAGGACTTTAGAGAAAGACTCAGAAGAGGAATATGGGAGCCCAGAGAGCAAATATAGGACCCAAGAGGACGAATATGGAACTCTAGAGGAAGACTCAGAAGACGAATATGGCAGCCCCGGGGAAAGCGCAGAGGAAAAATATGGTACTTTAGAGGAAGACTCAGAAGAAGATTCAGAGGACGAATACGAGAGCCCAGAGGAAGATTCCATCTTAAAAAAAGAGGGTTTGATTGAGCATCGAGGAACAAAAGAATTTAGTCTAAAATACCAAAAAGAAGTAGATCGGTTTTTTTTCATTCTTCAAGAACTTCATATCTTGCCGAGATCTTCATCCCTAAAGATACTTGACAATAGTATTATTGGAGTGAATACACAACTCACAAAAAATACAAGAAGTCGACTAGGCGGACTGGTCCGAGTGAAGAGAAAAAAAAGCCATACGGAACTCAAAATATTTTCCGGAGATATTCATTTTCCTGAAGAGGCGGATAAGATATTAGGGTGGCTGTTTGATACCGCCAGAAAGACAAAAAAAAGATTCTAAGGAATCAAAAAAAAGGAAAAATTGGGTCTATGTTCAACGGAAAAAAATTCTCAAGAGCAAGGAAAAGTATTTTGTTTCCGTTCGCCCTACAGTGGCATATGAAATGGACGAAGGAAGAAATTTAGCAACACTTTTCCCGCAGGATCTCTTGCAAGAAGAAAATAATCTCCAAATTCGACTTGTCAATTTTATTTCTCATGAAAATAGCAAGTTAACTCAAAGAATTTATCACACAAATAGTCAATTTGTTAGAACTTGCTTAGTAGTGAATTGGGAACAAGAAGAAAAAGAAAAGGCTGGTGCTTCCCTTGTTGAGGTAAGAGCAAATGATCTTATTCGCGATTTCCTAAGAATTGAGTTAGTCAAGTCCACTATTTCGTATACACGAAAAAGGTATGGTAGGACAAGTGCAGGACCGATTCCCCATAATAGGTTAGATCGCGCCAATATCAATTCTTTTTATTCCAAGGCGAAGATTGAATCACTTAGCCAACATCCAGAAGCTATTGGCACTTTGTTGAATCGAAATAAAGAATACCACTCTTTGATGATTTTGTCGGCATCCAACTGTTCTCGAATTGGTTTATTCAAGAATTCAAAACATCCCAATGCGATAAAAGAATGGAATCCTAGAATTCCTATTCGAGAAATTTTTGGGCCCTTAGGCGCTATTGTAGCTAGTATATCGCATTTTTCTTCATCTTACTATTTACTAACGCATAATAAAATCCTGTTAAAAAAATATTTGTTCGTTGACAATTTAAAACAAACCTTCCAAGTACTTCAAGAACTTAAATACTCTTTAATAGATGAAAATAAAAGGATTTCTAATTTCGATAGTAACATAATGTTGGATCCATTCCTTTTGAATTGTCACTTTGTCCATCATGATTCTTGGGAAGAGACATTGGCAATAATTCACCTTGGACAATTTATTTGTGAAAATGTATGTCTATTTAAATCGCACATAAAAAAATCCGGTCAAATTTTCATTGTAAATATGAATTCCTTTGTTATAAGAGCAGCTAAACCTTATTTGGCCACTACAGGAGCAACTGTTAATGGTCATTATGGAGAAATCCTTTACAAGGGAGATAGGTTAGTTACGTTTATATATGAAAAATCGAGATCTAGTGACATAACGCAAGGTCTTCCAAAAGTGGAACAAATCTTTGAAGCGCGTTCAATTGATTCATTATCCCCGAATCTCGAAAGGAGAATTGAGGATTGGAATGAGCGTATACCAAGAATTCTTGGGGTCCCTTGGGGATTCTTGATTGGAGCTGAGCTAACCATAGCCCAAAGTCGTATCTCTTTGGTTAATAAAATCCAAAAGGTTTATCGATCCCAAGGGGTACAGATCCATAATAGACATATAGAGATTATTATACGCCAAGTAACATCAAAAGTGCGGGTTTCCGAAGATGGAATGTCTAATGTTTTTTCGCCTGGGGAATTAATCGGACTATTGCGAGCGGAACGAGCAGGACGAGCTTTGGATGAATCGATCTATTATCGGGCAATCTTATTGGGAATAACAAGGGCTTCCCTGAATACCCAAAGTTTCATATCTGAAGCAAGTTTTCAAGAAACTGCTCGAGTTTTAGCAAAAGCTGCCCTACGAGGTCGCATTGATTGGTTGAAAGGCTTGAAAGAAAACGTAGTTCTGGGGGGGATTATACCTGTTGGTACCGGATTCCAAAAATTTGTGCATCGTTCCCCACAAGACAAGAACCTTTATTTCGAAATAAAAAAAAAAAATCTATTCGCGTCGGAAATGAGAGATTTTTTGTTTCTCCATACAGAATTAGTTTCTTCAGATTCTGACGTAACAAACAATTTTTATGAGACATAAGAACCCCCATAAAAATATTTTTTACTTTACTAGACTTTTGAACTTAGAACACTAACAGGTCAAATTTTAGATTTTTAAGATTTTTATTTTAATAAGTAAAACAAGTCAGTTAATTCATTAAGGTGGTTATGTTTATACCATGTATCAATGGCCAACTCTTATCTTAGTACAAGGTTCTCTCGGAACAATTATTATTTATTTCAAGCTATTTCGGATCTTTCTTAATCTTCAAAAAGAACTAAATTCCGTAATGGAATGGTAGGATTAAAAAAAAGGAAGTGTGGAAAAAATGACAAGAAGATATTGGAACATTAATTTGAAAGAGATGATAGAAGCAGGAGTTCATTTTGGTCATGGTATTAAGAAATGGAATCCTAAAATGGCCCCTTACATTTCGGCAAAGCGTAAAGGTACTCATATTATAAATCTCGCTAGAACGGCTCGTTTTTTATCAGAAGCTTGTGATTTAGTTTTTGATGCAGCAAGTCAGGGAAAAAGTTTCTTAATTGTTGGTACCAAAAAAAGAGCAACAGATTTAGTAGCATCAGCTGCAATAAGGGCTCGTTGTCATTATGTTAATAAAAAGTGGTTCAGTGGTATGTTAACGAATTGGTCGATTACGAAAACTAGACTTTCTCAATTTAGAGACTTAAGAGCAGAAGAAAAAATGGGAAAATTCCACCATCTCCCAAAAAGAGATGTGGCAATCTTGAAGAGAAAATTATCTACTTTGCAAAGGTATCTCGGCGGGATCAAATATATGACGAGATTGCCAGACATTGTGATCGTCCTTGATCAGCAAAAAGAGTATATAGCTCTTCGGGAATGTGCCATTTTGGGGATTCCTACTATTTCTTTAGTCGATACAAATTGTGACCCGGATCTCGCGAATATATCGATTCCAGCCAACGATGACACTATGACTTCAATTCGATTGATTCTTAACAAATTAGTATTTTCAATTTGTGAGGGCCGTTCTCTCTATATAAGAAATCGTTGATTAAGAATATATAGTGAATTCTTGGGCAACTGCGTAAATTTATGGAATCACTTACTTTACTATATCTTTTTTTTTGCATAGAATTTTTTTTGCATAGAAAAAAGAAGGGGAATATTGATATATATTAGAGGGTATTGATATATATTATGATCTGATGTGCTTTCTTGGTATCCTAAATATAAGATTAATACTTCAAGTTGCTGAGTTGAGAAAGAGATGGTTGAATCAAAAGAATTCCTTTTTTGAAGTTCAATTTTTATCAGAGGACAATATGAATATTATACCTTGTTCCATTAAAACACTCAAGGGGTTATACGATATATCGGGTGTAGAAGTAGGCCAACACTTCTATTGGCAAATAGGAGGTTTCCAAATTCATGCCCAAGTACTCATCACTTCTTGGGTCGTAATTACTATCTTGCTAGGTTCAGTTGTCATAGCTGTTCGGAATCCACAAACCATCCCGACCGACGGTCAGAATTTTTTTGAATATGTCCTTGAGTTTATTCGAGACTTGAGCAAAACTCAGATTGGAGAAGAATATGGTCCCTGGGTTCCCTTTATTGGAACTATGTTCCTTTTTATTTTTGTTTCGAATTGGTCGGGTGCTCTTTTACCTTGGAAAATTATAGAGTTACCCCATGGGGAATTAGCAGCGCCCACGAATGATATAAATACTACTGTTGCTTTAGCTTTACTCACGTCAGCGGCATATTTTTATGCTGGTCTTAGCAAAAAAGGATTGAGCTATTTCGAGAAATATATTAAACCAACTCCAATCCTTTTACCAATTAACATCCTAGAAGATTTCACAAAACCATTATCGCTTAGCTTTCGACTTTTCGGGAATATATTGGCGGATGAATTAGTCGTTGTTGTTCTTGTTTCTTTAGTCCCCTTAGTAATCCCTATACCGGTCATGTTTCTTGGATTATTTACAAGCGGTATTCAAGCTCTTATTTTTGCAACATTAGCCGCAGCCTATATAGGTGAATCCATGGAGGGTCATCATTGAATTGACTCTTTTTGGAAATAGTATTTTTTTTTTTTGCAGCTTAGCTCAATTCATGCATGGTTCCAGATAATCTGCTTGGTTGCAAAAAAATAGTTAGAAATGCGTATGAATATATAGCCTAGAGTTGTAGGAGAGAGAATAGAATAGACTATATTATGGAATTTTCAAAGTATATATGCATTAAGGAGGGTGGAGTCAGGCTAGATCTATACTATAATATCCTTAATGTCTATAAGTGGAGTCCTCTTTTATGCAGGTTTCCACTTTAAGCAATGATTTTAGAATCCGATTCAATAGAAAATGAGAAAATATGCAAACAAAATAGAAGAAACAAATGTATATATATAGGATATTATATTATATATTCCTAGGTTAGATTCATTATCTAATCCGATATATGGATATGGAATTCCCTTCTATGTAGTTCGGACAATTCACATTATCATTTCAATTTGATTTCAATTTGTACTTTTTAGTTACTTTACTTCTCCCCAATAGAGCTTAGAAGTAAGAATTTATTGGTTGATTGTATCCTTAACCATTTCTTTTTTTTGACACGAGGAACTACTCACCATGAATCCACTAATTGCTGCTGCTTCTGTTATTGCTGCTGGATTGGCCGTAGGGCTTGCTTCTATTGGACCTGGAGTTGGTCAAGGTACTGCTGCAGGACAAGCTGTAGAAGGTATTGCGAGACAGCCGAGAAGCAGAAGGTAAAATACGAGGTACTTTATTGCTTAGTCTAGCTTTTATGGAAGCTTTAACAATTTATGGACTAGTTGTGGCACTAGCGCTTTTATTTGCGAACCCTTTTGTTTAATCTTAAAAAAAAAATTCTTTCGATTTCGATTAGATACTTTTTTCTTTTTTTAGTAAATTGGTATTTGCTTCCACAATTCCAATTATATCAATACTTTATTTAATTTACTCCTATTTATTACTCCTGGAATTATCTATTTATCGGGACAGATAATACCCCATTCTAGGAAGGGCTGAGTTGAGTATTATTAATTTAGAAGATATGCTCACCTTCTTATTTCCCGTCCTTAGTTTAGGAAAGTGGAAAGTTTTTTCCTTTTATTTTAGGAATTTTGGGAACAGAACATTTCAACAAAGGAAGTCTTTCACCGGTCAAACAAGACGTAAGACTTAATCTAAAAGAAATTACTAGATTGAATCTATTTGCATTAAAAAAACCGATCAAAAAAGGGCGAGCGAAGTAAGTGATCGAAAAACTTTGTTCTTTGTTCGTCCTATCTATAAGAGGAGAGCATATGAAAAATGTAACCCATTCTTTCGTTTTTTTAGCTCACTGGCCATCCGCTGGCAGTTTCGGGCTTAATACCGATATTTTAGCAACAAATCTAATAAATCTAACTGTAGTGGTTGGTGTTTTGATTTTTTTTGGAAAGGGAGTGTGTGC
Organism: Triticum urartu; assembly: GCF_056163025.1. Classification (NCBI taxonomy): domain Eukaryota; kingdom Viridiplantae; phylum Streptophyta; class Magnoliopsida; order Poales; family Poaceae; genus Triticum; species Triticum urartu. The sequence continues at coordinate 2,415,251 of NW_028260368.1, read as the reverse complement.
GAGTTGTCTATTTCAAGAATAGATTGGATCTATCCGGCTGCACTTTATAATATTTTTTAGTATTTTTCGGATAAATAAGAAAAGGGTGCACGATCTCGACGAATTACTTCTGAATAAATTCAGAAATCATATGGAAGAACCATAGCATTTCGCGACTCATTGGTAAATCAACTTTGATTCTCTATAAACCAAGAATGTGAGACCATTAACACGGTTAAAGCTAAACTGCTTGAAGTCCAGGCAAAAAGAGGTACTCTTTCTACAACTATATTAGTATTAGTACCAATTTAAACGGGAAATAGCTAATGTAAAATTTATCTGATATAGAACACTCATATCGATAAAATGGTTTGAACTATTTACTAGAAAAAAAAGGGGGCACCCTGCCCTTTTTTAACCAATGCCGAATCGACGACCTATGTATAAAAAAGAGAAATTTTTTGGATTTGAAGAAAAAAAAAATAAAAAAGAATTCTATTAATTTTCATTTTCCATTTATTTAGTTAGTTTTTCTTAATGAAATTGAAATTATTAACTAGAGGGCAAATAAAAATAAAGAAACAACTTTGCTGACCATGATATATTTTTATCTAGGCGGAAGAGTCCTCTTAATATTTATCTAGTCTTATATAGGTTTCGGTATATTGAAATATAAACATAAAAAAGAAGATAGAGGATAGGCTCATTACTTAAAAAAAAGATATGGAAATAGCTATAGAAAAAAAAAAAGGAGCGTGAGAGCCAAATGAATCGAAAGATTCATGTTTGGTTCGGGAAGAGATCATAAAAGTTGTAAACTTACAAAATAATCTACTTTCATTAAAAGATTTATTAGATAATCGAAAACAGAGGATCTTGAGTACTATTCGAAATTCAGAAGAATTGCGTAGAGGGACCATTGAGCAACTCGAAAAAGCTCGGATTCGATTACAGAAAGTCGAACTAGAAGCGGATGAGTATCGAATGAATGGATACTCTGAGATAGAACGAGAAAAAGCAAATTTGATTAATGCTACTTCTATTAGTTTGGAACAATTGGAAAAGTCTAAAAACGAAACCCTTTATTTTGAAAAACAAAGGGCAATGAATCAGGTCCGACAGCGGGTTTTCCAACAGGCCGTACAAGGAGCTCTAGGAACTCTGAATAGTTGTTTGAATACCGAGTTACATTTCCGTACGATTCGTGCTAATATTGGCATTCTCGGGTCCCTGGAATGGAAGAAATAATTAAATTAATTAGGCCTTGAACTTCTACTTTCGTTTAGAATTTAGGCATTATTTTTCCCCTTGCTTCCGAAAAAAGAGTCAAGAAACACTAATGGCAACCCTTCGAGTCGACGAAATTCATAAAATTCTCCGCGAACGTATTGAACAATATAATAGGAAAGTAGGGATTGAGAATATAGGTCGCGTAGTTCAAGTGGGGGATGGGATTGCTCGTATTATAGGTCTTGGTGAAATAATGTCAGGTGAATTAGTCGAATTTGCAGAAGGTACTAGGGGTATTGCTCTGAATTTGGAATCCAAAAATGTTGGGATTGTATTAATGGGCGATGGGTTGATGATACAAGAGGGAAGTTTTGTAAAAGCAACAGGAAGAATTGCTCAGATACCCGTGAGTGAGGCTTACTTGGGTCGTGTTGTAAATGCTCTGGCTAAACCTATTGATGGGAAAGGCGAAATTATAGCTTCCGAATCTCGCTTAATTGAATCTCCTGCTCCAAGTATAATTTCCAGGCGTTCCGTATACGAACCTCTTCAAACAGGGCTTATTGCTATCGATTCGATGATCCCTATAGGGCGCGGTCAGCGAGAGTTAATTATTGGGGACAGACAGACTGGCAAAACAGCAGTAGCCACAGATACAATTCTCAATCAAAAAGGGCAAGGTGTAATATGTGTTTATGTAGCTATCGGTCAAAGAGCATCCTCCGTAGCTCAAGTAGTAACTACTTTCCATGAGGAGGGGGCCATGGAATACACTATTGTAGTAGCTGAAATGGCGGATTCACCTGCTACATTACAATACCTCGCTCCTTATACGGGAGCAGCCCTGGCTGAGTATTTTATGTACCGCGAACGGCATACTTTAATAATTTATGATGATCTCTCCAAACAGGCACAAGCTTATCGCCAAATGTCCCTTCTATTAAGAAGACCTCCCGGACGTGAGGCTTATCCAGGGGATGTTTTTTATTTGCATTCACGCCTTTTAGAAAGAGCCGCTAAATTAAATTCTCTTTTAGGCGAAGGAAGTATGACCGCTTTACCAATAGTTGAGACTCAATCTGGAGACGTTTCCGCCTATATTCCTACTAATGTAATCTCCATTACAGATGGACAAATATTCTTATCTGCGGATCTATTCAATGCCGGAATTCGACCCGCTATTAATGTGGGTATTTCTGTTTCCAGAGTAGGATCCGCGGCTCAAATTAAAGCCATGAAACAAGTAGCTGGCAAATCAAAATTGGAACTAGCGCAATTCGCAGAGTTACAAGCCTTTGCACAATTCGCCTCTGCTCTCGATAAAACAAGTCAGAATCAATTGGCAAGGGGTCGACGATTAAGGGAATTGCTTAAACAATCCCAGGCAAATCCTCTCCCAGTGGAAGAGCAGATAGCTACTATTTATACCGGAACAAGAGGATATCTTGATTCGTTAGAAATTGAACAGGTAAATAAATTTCTGGATGAGTTACGTAAACATCTAAAAGATACTAAACCTCAATTCCAAGAAATTATATCTTCTAGCAAGACATTCACCGAGCAAGCGGAAATCCTTTTGAAGGAAGCTATTCAGGAACAGCTGGAACGGTTTTCTCTTCAGTAACAAATAAATTTTGCATGTCTACTCTTGTTAGTAGAATAGGAATCGTTGAGAAAGCTTTTTCATTTGAATCATGCAAAAAAGTTTTCTTTGTTTTTAGTTTAGTATAGTTATTTAAAGAATAGATAGAAATAAGATTGCGTCCAATAGGATTTGAACCTATACCAAAGGTTTAGAAGACCTCTGTCCTATCCATTAGACAATGGACGCTTTTCTTTCATATTTTATTCTTTCTTTTATTTTTTTGCTTCTTCCGAGAAAAAACTGTTAGACCAAAACTCTTTTAGGAAATCAAAAAATCCAGATACAAATGCATGATGTATATATTATATCATGCATATATCATAAAGAAGGAGTATGGAGGCGGTAGTGGGAATCGAACCCGCAACCCCAAGGTTATGAGCCTTATGAGCTACCAAACTGCTCTATACTCTTAAACTAAAGAGGGGTAACTAGTGGATAAAAGAGGGTTGGATACGCCCCTCTACCAATATCTATACAAATAGAATAGTCCATTTATACAGAATGGTAAAGAGGGCTCCTCTATGATTATCAATTCCAGAAATCCATACAAATACGAAAGGGTATTTTATCCTTACCAACTGGATCTTGTTGCACCCGGTAACAAACATTCATAAACCATTTCTCGAAGTACGTGTCCGGATAGCCCAAAATGTCGATAGTTAGCTCTAGGTCTTCCGGTCAAAAAACAACGTCGATGAAGGCGTGTAGGTGCACTATTACGCGGTAGGGATTGCAATTTTTCTCGCATTTTCGTTTTTTCACTCAAACTCAAGGGAGAAACTTTGCTTCTTATCTTTTTTTTTAAAGATTGACGAATCAAATGATATTTCTGTTCTAATTTCTGCCGCTTCTTCTCCCTCTGAATCAAACTTTTTTTTGCCATAATGTGTCGTTGCTATTATTACCAAGTATACGGTTCTAATCCTAGATGGAAAAATAAATAGAAAAAGAAATCTAAAAAGGCAGATCCTCCCTCTCTATCAAGAGTAATGAACTAGGTGCTGATACAGTACAAAAAAACAAACTAAATTAACCAAACTTGCCTGATGTTGAGGCAATCAAGAAAGCTGCATAAGTGAATATATAACCCACGGAAAAGTGAGCTAATCCAACCAATCTTGCTTGCACAATGGAAAGAGCCACGGGCTTATCTCTCCAGCGAATTAAATTAGCTAAAGGTGTGCGTTCATGAGCCCATGCTAAAGTCTCAATTAATTCCTGCCAATACCCCCGCCAGGAAATTAAGAACATAAATCCAGTAGCCCAAACAAGATGTCCAAATAAGAACATCCACGCCCATACCGATAAACTATTCATCCCAAAAGGATTATATCCATTGATAAGTTGTGAAGAGTTTAACCATAGGTAATCTCTTAACCATCCCATCAAATAAGTGGAGGATTCATTAAATTGTGAAACGTTGCCCTGCCATAATGTGATATGTTTCCAATGCCAATAAAAAGTAACCCACCCAATGGTATTTAACATCCAGAAAACTGCCAAATAAAATGCGTCCCAAGCAGAAATATCACAAGTACCGCCGCGCCCTGGGCCGTCACAAGGAAAACTATATCCAAAATCCTTTTTATCTGGCATTAATTTGGAACCGCGTGCATCTAAAGCGCCCTTTACTAAAATCAATGTAGTTGTATGCAAACCTAGAGCAATAGCATGATGAACCAAGAAATCCCCAGGTCCTATTGTTAAGAAAAGCGAATTACTATTCTCATTAACAGCATTCAACCATCCGGGCAACCATAGGCTTCGACCCGCATTGAAAGCGGGGCCATTCGTTGAAGATAAGAGTATATCGAACCCATATGTCGTCTTGCCATGAGCAGATTGTATCCATTGGGCAAATATAGGTTCGATCAAGATTTGCTTTTCTGGAGTACCAAAAGCAAGCATGACGTCGTTATGAACATAAAGGCCCAAGGTATGGAATCCTAGAAAGAGGCTAGCCCAACTTAAATGAGATATGATAGCTTCTTTATGGTCTAACATTCTTGCCAATACATTATCCTCATTCTGTTCCGGATTGTAATCCCTAATGAAAAAAATAGCTCCATGAGCAAAAGCCCCTGTCATGATGAACCCTGCAATATATTGGTGATGAGTATATAAAGCAGCTTGAGTAGTAAAGTCTTGTGCTATGAATGCATAAGGAGGTAAAGAGTACATATGTTGAGCTACTAAGGAAGTAATAACCCCTAAAGAAGCTAGAGCAAGACCTAACTGAAAATGAATCGAATTGTTGATTGTGTCATAAAGGCCCTTATGCCCACGCCCTAATCGACCCCCCGGAGGAGTATGCGCTTCTAAAAGATCTTTAATACTGTGCCCAATTCCGAAGTTAGTTCGATACATGTGACCGGCAATGAGAAAAATAAATGCAATAGCTAAATGATGGTGAGCCATATCGGTCAGCCACAAACTTTGTGTTTGTGGATGGAATCCCCCAAGAAGAGTTAGAATGGCAGTTCCCGCTCCTTGAGCGGTACCAAATAAATGATTACTCGAATCAGGGTTTTGGGCATAAAGATTCCATTGACCCGTCAAAAGGGGTCCCAACCCCTGGGGATAGGGTAATACATCTAAGAAATTATTCCATCGAACGTACTCCCCCCTGGATGCGGGAATAGCAACATGAACTAAATGTCCTGTCCAAGCCAAAGAACTTACCCCGAAAAGTCCTGACAAATGATGATTGAGACGAGATTCCGCGTTTTTGAACCACGAAAGGCTTGGTTTCCATTTGGGTTGTAGATGTAACCAACCCGCTATTAAGGACAGCGTAGAAAGAAATAATAGAAAAAGAGCTCCAGTATAAAGATCCTCATTGGTGCGTAATCCTATTGTATACCACCACTGATAAACTCCAGAATAAGCAATATTCACTGGACCAGCAGCACCTCCTCGAGTAAAGGCTTCCACAGCGGGTTGACCAAAATGAGGATCCCAAATCGCATGAGCAATAGGTCTTACGTGTAAAGGATCCTGTATCCATGATTCAAAATTTCCTTGCCAAGCTACATGAAACAGATTTCCGGACGTCCATAGAAAGATTATTGCTAATTGCCCAAAGTGAGAAGCAAAAATGTTCTGATAAAGACGTTCTTCAGTAATATCATCATGACTTTCGAAATCATGTGCGGTAGCAATACCAAACCAAATACGACGAGTAGTGGGGTCCTGAGCTAAGCCTTGGCTAAACCTGGGAAATCTTAATTCCATAATGCCTTTCAAATCCTCCTAGCCACTATCCTACTGCAATAATTCTCGCTAAGAAGAATGCCCATGTCGTGGCAATTCCACCCAGAAGGTAATGGGTTACTCCTACAGCGCGTCCTTGTATAATGCTCAAGGCTCTAGGCTGAGTAGCAGGAGCAACTTTTAATTTGTTATGAGCCCAAACGATAGATTCAATGAGTTCTTGCCAATAACCACGGCCGCTGAATAAAAACATTAAACTGAAGGCCCAGACAAAATGAGCACCTAAGAAAAAAAGACCATATGCAGATAATGAAGAACCATAAGACTGAATGACTTGCGATGCCTGTGCCCACAAGAAATCTCGAAGCCACCCATTAATCGTAATGGAACTCTGTGCAAAGTTTCCCCCTGTAATATGAGTTACCACCCCTTGATCACTTATAGTACCCCAAACATCCGACTGCATTTTCCAACTGAAATGGAAAATGACTACCGAAATTGCATTGTACATCCAGAATAAACCTAAGAAAACATGATCCCAGGCGGATACTTGACATGTTCCCCCTCGGCCAGGCCCATCGCAAGGAAAGCGAAAACCTAGATTTGCTTTATCGGGTATCAAACGGGAACTCCGAGCAAATAAAACACCTTTCAAAAGTATTAATACAGTCACATGTATGGTAAATGCATGAATGTGATGGACTAAAAAATCTGCGGTTCCTAATGGAATAGGTAACAAAGCCACTTTGCCACCTACTGCTACTAACTCGCCGCCTCCCCACGTTAAGCTAGTACTTGTTGTTGCACCAGGAGCTGTTACGCCAGGCGCAGTAGCATGGATATTTTGTACCCATTGAGCAAAGATAGGTTGTAATTGTATGGCAGTATCCGAAAACATATCTTGTGGACGGCCTAAAGCACTCATGGTATCATTATGAATGTACAAGCCAAAACTGTGAAAACCTAGAAATATACATACCCAGTTAAGGTGGGATATGATTGCATCGCGGTGTCTAAGGACGCGATCTAATAGATCGTTGTATCGAGTAGTTGGATCATAGTCTCTTACCATAAAAATTGCTGCATGTGCAGCAGCACCGACTATTAGAAATCCGCCAATCCACATGTGGTGTGTGAACAAGGAAAGTTGTGTACCATAGTCAGTAGCTAGGTATGGATAGGGAGGCATAGAATACATATGATGAGCTACAACAATGGTTGTAGAGCCTAGCATAGCTAGGTTAAGAGATAATTGAGCATGCCATGACGTTGTTAAGATTTCATAAAGACCCTTATGGCCTTGTCCTGTAAATGGGCCCTTGTGAGCCTCCAAAATATCTTTAAGTCCATGGCCAATACCCCAATTGGTCCTATACATATGACCTGCGATTAGGAAAAGAATAGCAATAGCTAAATGATGGTGCGCAATATCGGTCAGCCAGAGACCACCGGTTACTGGATCTAGTCCTCCGCGAAAAGTCAGAAATTCTGCGTATTTGGACCAATTTAAAGTGAAAAAAGGGGTTGCTCCTTCGGCAAAACTAGGATAAAGTTGAGCCAAAAGGTCCCGATTCAAGATAAATTCATGAGGAAGTGGTATCTCTTTAGGATCCACCCCAGCGTCAAGAAATTGGTTAATTGGTAAAGATACATGAATTTGGTGCCCCGCCCAAGAAAGAGACCCAAGTCCTAATAATCCCGCTAAGTGGTGATTCAACATGGATTCTACATCTTGGAACCAGGCCAATTTGGGAGCGGCTTTGTGATAATGGAACCAACCAGCAAAAAGCATTAACGCTGCAAAAATCAATGCACCAATTGCAGTACAATAGAGTTGTAATTCACTAGTTATTCCAGATGCTCGCCAAAGCTGAAAAAAACCAGAGGTTATTTGGATTCCTCGGAAACCCCCGCCTACATCACCATTCAATATTTCTTGCCCTACTATAGGCCAAACTACCTGAGCACTGGGTCCAATGTGAGTAGGATCACTTAGCCATGCTTCATAATTGGAAAAACGGGCGCCATGAAAGTACATGCCACTCAACCAAAGAAAGATAATGGAAAGTTGCCCGAAATGAGCACTAAAGACTTTTCGAGAAATCTCCTCCAAATCACCAGTATGACTATCGAAATCGTGAGCATCAGCATGTAGGTTCCAGATCCAAGTGGTAGTATCAGGGCCCTTAGCTAGTGTTCTTGAGAAATGGCCGGGTCTGGCCCATTCCTCAAAAGATGTTTTTACAGGATCCCTATCCACAACAATTTTTACTTCTGGTTCCGGCGAACGAATAATCATTAAGTCCTCCTCTTTCCGGACAAGACATACAAAGAGACCCGCCAACTGTCTTTTTAGTGAATCTTTGAAAGATATATATTTTGAAAGATAGATTTTGAAAGATAGATTTTGAAAGATAGATATTGTGATTAGTTCTTTTCTTTACTATCTACCATCCTTCTATTTTTTTTTTAGTTATTCACTGGAGCAATTATATATTGAAGTCAATCCGAGGCAAGTGTTCGGGTCTATTATGACATAAAGATTAGGTGCCTAACGGACATTGTTTATCTTGAAAAACAAATATTTCTCGACGTAAGAAAAAAATCTTTTTTATTTTTAATTTAAGAAACTAGTGTATTTTTTTTGAGGGCATAAGCTCCTATCTATATCTACTTTCCTTGAGCATAATATAGGGTTTTTTATTTGATTCTAAATTCCAAGATAACTCATTAGAATTATTAATAAGATGGTCCTAATATATTAGCAATATTTAGATTGCCCCCTCTTTTTATTCACTTTATTACTTCTATTCTAGACCCTATCCCTATGGTTTATTCTTATGAAATATCATATAAAATAGAAGGTATAAGAAATGGATATAATGAAATTCTTGATTCGATCTTACGACCTAATTTATTTGATTAATGGATCAACAACCAAACCACCCATTTTATGAAAAAGAAGGAGCATGGTCTTATTCAAATTCAAAGCGCTTCGTAATCTTCAACCAGTTCTGTGCTTCAATATAATTTCCCGGAGTAAGCGCTATAGCTTGTTTCCAATATTCAGCAGCTTGATCAAACCAAGCTTCCGCAATTTCCGAATCACCCTGTAGAATGGCCTGTTCTCCTCGGTCGGAATAGGAAGTTCCTTCCCTTAGAACCGTACTTGAGAGTTTCCTACCTCATACGGCTCAGAAATTGCTATCTGAATTTCCCCTATCTTAACTGAATTCGATTTATCAAAAATCGATCCAATTTGTTCTTGGGTTAAGCAGAAGAAATTAATTACCTAAGTTTCAAACCCTAATTTTTATCAATAATCAGTTTGATCTTTTTTCCCACCTTCAGAAGAATGAAGCATAGATAGATATAGAGCCTTCGTTCAAATTTTCTGAGAGGTAACTATCCCGGTTTCATATATGAAATCTCTATAGAATCCTTGAAAAAGACTTTTTTCCATAAGAAAGAAAAAAGAACTTACTATCTTTGGGATCTGATACTACACCGCTGCTTAATCCCTTAGTGGATCGGCTCTATTACATAAGCGGATTCCTAAATTTTGCCCCATATCATGGGATAAGTAAGCAGTTTTTTTTAGTTGTATCGACCCAGTCGCTCACTAATTGATCTTTACGGTGCTTTCTCTATCAATTTGAGAAACTTTATCCATAGAGTAGTAGTATAGGCCATACTTTCTTCGTTTTTTGATTCTCGTGAAGTGTCCTTCCTTCCTACAGCTGATAGGGAAAAATCGTTGTTTTTACGATCCCTATGTAGAAAGCCCTTTTTTTCTAGTATTTACTAGAAAATTTGATCCTCTCTTTTTTTTTTTTCTTTCTATAGTGGAGATAGTCGCACGTAATGACAGATCACGGCCATATTATTAAAAGCTTGCGGTAAGAAGGGGTTTCGTTCTAGTGCCCGGAAATAATATTCCAAAGCCTTTGTATGCTCTCCATTGCTTGTGTGTATAAGGCCTATGTTATAGAGTATATAACTTCGATCATAGGGATCGATTTCTAGTCGCGTAGCTTCATAATAATTTTGCAAAGCTTCCGCATAATTTCCTTCGGATTGAGCCAACATCCGTTACGGTCGTTCATTCTATTCAAAAAATCTCCGTTCCAAAACCGTACATGAGGTTTTCATCTCATACGGCTCCTCCCTTCTGTACATAATAGTACTAAGCGAAATAATCTATAGAATCAAAATAGAATTAGTCCCGTCTCATTATGAACCGAAAGGGGCTGGTATTTTTCCAAGAAATCTCTAGCCAACCTTCCCACAAGAGGTTTTTCTTAACACCAATGAATTCTATTAATGCTAGAGGAAAACGATAGCTCCAATAATTTCTTTGTTCTCAACGCCTCCTATTTAGAGGAATTAGCTACTTCAACGATCTTTGATGGTTATAGGGGTATCCAAAGTACAAACCTGATGGTTGTTTGTTATCCCAACCATTCTTCCCAGCCCTGATACCGATCAGGAAAGGGGTAATTTCTAACAAAGTTTTTCTCTTGTTGATTCCTATTTCTAGGTGTAGTGCTTTTCTCCCCTATGCTGCCTACGGATACTAATAGAGTAGGATTGGCCTGTAATCCATACCATACCATATCCTGTAGGTGTAACCTTTCGCTCAATACTCAAATCTACAATTGAAGTATCTGAAGCCGCATCAATCGAGGATACACGACGGAAGGAATTGTTAGTTCGCCTCACCTTCCCGAAGCGTGGGTTTGTTTGCTTTACAAATTTGGTTCTCTCTATGCCAACCCCCCTCTCTTTTTCGTAAGACTGAGGTATAGGTAGGGCTAAAAAAAAGCAAAAAAAAGAGTCAAATCGCACCATCTCTATAATAAGTAAATGCCTTTTTTTCTCCTGAGGTTGTCGGAATTATTCGCAATAAAATATTGGCTACAATTGAGGAGGTCTTATCAATGAAATTTCCATTTCCACGGGATCTAGGCATAATTCCCAACCCATTCTATATAGAATTGTTTTCATTCCTTCACAAAATAACATAAAAACAAACACATTCGATTCTTATAATTATAAATAGATTGATCCATATGCTCTACTCTAAATCCATATGCTTTAAATGGATAAGAGAGATATGGATTTTCCGCTCAGCTCAAATTGTATCCTTTTCCTTCTGCTTGGACACGAAGAGATATGAAATATTTGACTAAGACTGGATTTCATTCCACTTTCCTATTTCTGAACAACAACTTATGTTATCAACTATTTCGTGTTTTCAAAGTTATTAATTGTCTCATACCCTATTTTTGATTTCGATAGTATGGTGTAGCGTATCTTATGCAAACGGAATTCTAAGGTTTCTTTATTTTATTATGCAATAAGAAGAATTCTTCCATTTTCTTTTTCTTTAGTTGCGGGAAAACCCAAATTAAAACTTTTATTTTATAGCGAGCGCAATTTCTAGTAAAAAATCCTGTATCCTTCCACTTAGATCAAAAGGAATTTTTCCAATAGAACTATGGAACCCCCGAGTGGTTGCGGTTGTACCTGTACTGCAGGAATAAGAAAACTCGCTATTCACTCAGTTTATTTTCCATAATAAGTTATGTAGGAGAGATGGCCGAGCGGTTCAAGGCGTAGCATTGGAACTGCTATGTAGACTTTTGTTTACCGAGGGTTCGAATCCCTCTCTTTCCGTTTTTCTTAATTCATCAACGTTAAGGATCACAATGTATCAAATCAAATAACAATTTTTTCCAGCAATAATATAATATCTTATATTATCTTATTTTGATTTAATAGAAATTAGAAATTCTCTATAGCAAATTACTGTGGTATGTAAAATACACATAGAGGAAAAAAGAAAAAAGGATCCTAATCCTAGGGTTAATCAATTTTAGCTAGTTGATGGGAAAATACAAATTAATGGTAATGGTCTTAGGGCGATTTAGTTCGGGGAAAGGGGAAGGGGAAGAAAATTCTATGAACCTTTCCTTTTTTCGTTAAGTTCAAGTCTGACGAGAGTAATATTCTACAACTAACAACTCATTTATTTTGAGACCGACCCACTTCCTATCTAGGATTTTATTTACTAGTCCTTTATATTCCAACGTGTCAATCGCCAAATGCTTTGGCAATTTCCCCGGGTCCGATGAAGCAATATAATTTTGAACCAGACCTTTTGATCTTTGGTTATCTTTCGTAGTAATAATATCTCGGGGTTTGCAACGAAAACTTGGTATATTGACTATACGACCATTAACTAAAATATGTCTATGGTTGACTAATTGGCGGGCCCCAGGAATGGTTGAAGCCATACCCAATCGAAAAAGGATATTATCCAAACGCATTTCAAGTAATTGTAGTAAAACCTGGCCTGTTGACCTTTTTGCTTTTCCAGCGATATGTACATATCTAAGTAATTGTCGTTCTGTCAGACCATAATGAAAACGCAATTTCTGTTTTTCTTGAAGACGAATACGATATTGCTCCTTTTTCCCAGAATTGAATTTTTTTTTAAGATTACTTCCGGATTTAGGTGTTTTTCTAGTGAGTCCTGGTAAAGCTCCCAGACGGCGTATTTTTTTTAACGAGGTCCTCGATAACGGGACATGAAGACTCCTTTTTTTATTTATTGAAATTTCATTTTACACAATTAATTTCATTGTATTTACATTACAGAATACATCGAAATTAAAACTGAATTAAACTACAGGATAAACAGAGTAAAATCAACTAAAGTACCCCAAAAAATGGAATTTCATCAAAATCTTTTTTTTTTGTATATATATTATTTATTTTATTGTTTTGTATCTAGCAAAATTGTAAGGTAAAAAACATAAAAGATCCTGGATTCTCCATTTAATTCGGAAAAAAAGAGATTCTTGTTCGTAGAACATCGATAGAGAAAAAAAAGCCGACTATCGGATTTGAACCGATGACCCTCGCATTACAAATGCGATGCTCTAACCTCTGAGCTAAGTGGGCTTACATAACGGAAATAGTGTAACAAATAGAAATAGGTATAGTATAGGAAATCCGTAAAATCTCAGATATTAGTTATTAATCTTAGCTATTAACTAGTTCTAAATTTGAAGTTATACTTATAAAAATAAAAAAATACTAAAACTTCTTAAAGATAAAGTTAGCTTGATATGCTTAACTATAGGATATTAAAAAATAAAATTATAGAATTTATTGGTATTTTCATTCGATCATTATAGACTTTATTATTTGTTAATAATTTGAGGATTAATATTTCACTAAGGGGAACATAGAGTCAGAGTAAATAAAATTGCTAATTCTGATTAGAAAAAAAGAATAAATATCAAGCGTTATAGTATAATTTTGAATACTATAAAAAAGTAAGACGGGAGGTGGGGGAGATAAAAACTTTTGGATATATTGATTCGGATTGAATTGCAAATACATCAAGGATAGAATCAATTCAATTCTGAATTGCAATAAGCAAGCGAGGTCTCTCAAATAGAGTCGAACTGAACTGCTAGACTACGTTGAGTGATGAACTCAATGATTCAAAAAAAAAACTAAGAGATGGATGAAATTACACAAGGAATCCTGGTCTCAAAGAAGAGGGAAATGGGGATATGGCGAAATCGGTAGACGCTACGGACTTGATTGTATTGAGCCTTGGTATGGAAACCTGCTAAGTGGTAACTTCCAAATTCAGAGAAACCCTGGAATTAAAAAAGGGCAATCCTGAGCCAAATCCGTGTTTTGAGAAAACAAGGGGTTCTCGAACTAGAATACAAAGGAAAAGGATAGGTGCAGAGACTCAATGGAAGCTGTTCTAACGAATCGAGTTAATTACGTTGTGTTGTTAGTGGAATTCCTTCTAGTTCTAAATTAGAGAAAGAGGGGTTTTATACCTTATACATTTAATAAACACGTATAGATACTGACATAGCAAACGATTAATCACAGAACTCATATTATATTCTAATTATAATATAGGTTCTTTATCTTTTTAAAAATGAAATTAGAAATGATAATGATTATGAAATAAAAAACTCATATCATAATTTTTTTTTTTCATTATTGTGAATCCACTCCAATCGAATATTGAATAATCAAATTCTTCAATTAAAATTCAAAGTTTTCGAGATCTTTAAAAAAGTGGATTAATCGGACGAGGACAAAGAGAGAGTCCCATTCTACATGTCAATACTGACAACAATGAAATTTCTAGTAAAAGGAAAATCCGTCGACTTTATAAGTTGTGAGGGTTCAAGTCCCTCTATCCCCAAATCCTCTTTTATTCCCTAACTATACTATATTATTATTATTTATCCTCTTTTTTTTTTTCTTTTTATCAATGCACTTTTTTTTCTTTTTATCAATGCAATGGGTTTAAGATTCATTAGCTTTCTCATTCTACTCTTTCACAAAGGAATGCGAAGAGAACTCAATGGATCTTATCCTATTCATTGAATAGATTTCTTTTTTATTAGAGTATCGGCAAGAAATCTTGGTTATTCACTCTATTTTTAAGTTTTATTTAAGTAAACCATGCACAATGCATAGGACTACCCCCCCCATTTTCAAATTTAAAATTTGAAATACTTTAATTAATTTTTAGTCCTTTTAATTGACATAGATACAAATACTCTACTAGGATGATGCACAAGAAAAGGTCAGGATAGCTCAGTTGGTAGAGCAGAGGACTGAAAATCCTCGTGTCACCAGTTCAAATCTGGTTCCTGGCAGAGAAAAAAAAAAAAAAGATCCACCGAATAGGTATTGATCCAAATACCTCGAGATGGATTGTGATACATATTCATTAATAATATTTATTCATCTAAGTGGATAAATCTATAATATAAATATAGAGGCACTTCTTTTTCTTTTTAAGAAGTTTTAAAATATATCTTTTCTTTATGATAAAGAAGGGGGTGAGATTCCCCTTTATTTTTTGCGTTTCTTAATTTTGTATTCCGCTATTCCGACGAATATTTTTTTAGTCTTGCTTATCTTTATCTTATCTTATTTTCCTAGTTGTGCTAAGTAATGTGCGCGGTACAAAGTTCCTGGTAGAGAACTTCTTTGAGTCATCCTATTTTTCTGTTCATATGAAGGAAATTAATATGCGATTTTCAAAATAGGGGAATCCAAATGAAACCCTTTTTTTGCTCAGTCTATCTGGAATGCTTTTGTATAATTAGGAATTAATTATAAATAGGTATTCCGTTTCATCTAGGAAAAGAACCTAAAAATATTCCTTGACTTGAATAAAATCTGGAGTTGTGTTGTATAAGTGAGCATGAATTTCTTATCATTCAATGAGCATCTTGTATTTCATAAAAATTGGGGGTTATATAATCCTTACGTAAGGGCCAGCCTATCCAACTTTCAGGCATTAGGATACGTTTAAGGCGCGGATGATTATCATAAGAGATTCCCACCATATCATAAGATTCGCGTTCTTGAAAATCGGCACTTCTCCAAATCCAGAAGACAGACGGAATTCTAGGATTATCCTTTTGGGCAAAGACTTTTATGCAGACTTCTTCTGGATTATCTATACCATATTGTATTCTCGTAAGATGATACACGCTAGCTAAAGATCCACCGGGTGCTACATCATAAGCACATTGGGAGCGTAAATAATTGTAACCATATACATATAAAATGACAGCAATGGAATCCCAATCCCTGCTTTTATTTGTAAAGTCTCTATTCCTCGGTGATCAAAGCCCAAAGATCTATGAACCACCTCATGTTTGACTAGCCAATTAGATAACCAACCCTGCTGCATTGTCTTCATCTCTCCCTCTTTGTATAAATATTTCACATTTCGGATGCAAGTTTGAAAGATTGCCCTGCTTTTTATTTTTCTACACAAAAGAGCCCCTCTCCTAATTCACTAATTTGTAGGAAGGTACTGAACTTTTGGATTTGAAAAAAGTTTCAGAAGATATATCTAATGTAGATGGTGATTGATAGAGCAATTCTTGCTCATAAGTTCCTGTATGAGTACTGCGCCTAACATAAAGCTTGTGACTGGTAGTAAAACATCTATTTTTATTTTGAGATAGAGTTTGATCCTCAACTATTTCTCGCGATATCTTCTTACGAAGTTTTGTTAGGGCATCTATAACTGCCTCCGGTTTAGGTGGGCAGCCCGGCAAGTAGACATCCACAGGAATTAACTTATCAACTCCCCGAACAGTACTATAGGAATCCGTACTGAACATTCCCCCTGTAATAGTACAGGCTCCCATAGCAATGACGTATTTTGGTTCAGGCATTTGCTCGTATAATCTCACTAAAGAGGGAGCCATTTTCATTGTTACCGTACCGGCTGTTAAAATTAGGTCTGCTTGCCTAGGACTTGATCTTGGTACCAATCCATAACGATCAAAGTCGAATCGTGAGCCTATTAATGAAGCAAATTCAATGAAACAACAACTGGTACCGTATAGAAGGGGCCATAAACTGGAGAGTCTTGACCAATTCGAAAGATCATTTGGTGTAGTTGAAATAACAGAATTGGAACTTGTTTGGTCAAGTAAGGGAAACTCAATCAAATTCATAACTGTCTCAATAGAATCTTTTCCTTCTTTTTTTTTGTCTAAATATTCAGTTAAGACCATTCCAAGGCTCCTTTTCGCCATGCATAAACTAAACCAACAACTAAGATAAGCACGAAAATCAAAGCTTCGATAAAAACGGATACACCCAATACGTCGAAACTCATTGCCCAAGGGTATAGAAAGACGGTTTCCACATCAAAAACAACAAAAACGAGCGCAAACATATAATAGCGTATTCGGAATTGTACCCAAGCCCCTCCCATGGGTTCTATACCCGATTCATAACTAGAAAGCTTCTCTGGTCCTTCACTAACCGGGGCTAAAAGTCCTGAAATCGAAAATGCC
>NW_028260368.1:2366305-2393805 GCF_056163025.1 Triticum urartu | reverse complement strand
CCACCATTGTATAACCACTCATCAACAGATGCAGCTTCCCAAATTGGGTAAAAGTGCAATCCGATCGCCGCAGAAGTAGGGATAATAGCACCAGAGATAATATTGTTTCCATAAAGTAAAGAACCAGAAACAGGCTCACGAATACCATCAATATCTACTGGAGGGGCAGCGATGAAGGCGATAATAAATACAGAAGTTGCGGTCAATAAGGTAGGGATCATCAAAACACCGAACCATCCGATGTAAAGACGATTTTCAGTGCTAGTTATCCAGTTGCAGAAGCGACCCCACAGGCTTGTACTTTCGCGTCTCTCTAAAATTGCAGTCATGGTAAGATCTTGGTTTATTCAAATTGCAAGGACTCCCAAGCACACGTATTAACTAGAATATAGATAATAGAAGGCTTGTTATTTAACAGTATAACATAGACTATATACCAATGTCAACCAAGTCAGCCCAAAGATTAGCTATCCATATAACTAAATTAACCAAACCAATAATTTTGTATTTGTAAATGAAGTGAGTCAAAGTGAAAAACTTTGATGGGTCTTTTCTATATGGGTTGCCCGGGACTCGAACCCGGAACTAGTCGGATGGAGTAGATAATTCTTCCTTGTTACAATAGAGAAAAATCCCTCCCCAAATCGTGCTTGCATTTTTCATTGCACACGACTTTCCCTATGTAGAAATAGCCAATTTCTATTCCAAAGAGGAAGTTCTACTAATTTTTTTAATTAGTAAGTTGATTCACCTACTCTTTATTATAATAAAAAGAACATTTCAGAATGAAAAATAGAAAAGTTTTTTCTTGATCATTTATCAACCCTTTCCTGTTTCTTAATTTCGTCTAATGATTAATTAAGAGGGTTGACCAGGTCATTGATACGTATAATATCCAAATACCAAATACGCTCAGTGTGTGATCCACAGAAAGAAAAAAGAGTTGTTTTGGTGAACATCAAAGAAAAAACTTGCTCTTCTTCCATAAAAAATTCTTCTAAAAATGCCGAACCCAATCGTTGCATAAAAGTTCGTACCGTGCTTTTATGTTTACGAGCTAAAGTTCTAGCACATGAAAGTCGAAGTATATACTTTAGTCGATACAAAGTCCGTTTTTTCGAAGATCCACTATGATAATGAAAAAGATTTCTACATATCCGACCAAATCGATCAAGAATATCCCAATCTGATAAATCTGTCCAAATGGGTTTACTAATAGGATGCCCCGATCCAGTACAAAATTGAGCTTTTGATAAGTATCCTATGAGGAGAGTAGCGGGGACTATGGTATCGAATTTTTTCATTCGAGTATCTATTAGAAATGAATTCTCCAGCATTTGATTCCTTACTAACAAAGAACTTTTTTGTACACTTGAAAGGTACCCCATAAAATCGAAGCAAGAGTTTGCTAATTGGTTTATATGGATTCTTCGCGGCTGAGTCCAAAAACAGAAATAATATTGCCAGAAATTGATAAGGTAGCATTTCCATTTCTTCTTCAAAAAAAAAGTGCCTTTTGATGCAAGAATTGCCTTTCCTTGATATCGAACATAATGCATAAGAGGATCCATAAAGAACCATAGGGTTTTCCGAGAAAAACCAGGGTACATTATCCCAAAATGTTCCATCTTCCTAGAAAAGTGGATTCGTTCCAGAAAAGTTCCAGAAGATGCTAATGGTAAGCAAGAAGATTGTTTACGAAGAAACAACAAAAAAAATTCATATTCTGATACATAAGAGTTATATAGGAATTGAAATAGTCTTTTATTTTCTTTTTGAAAAAAAAAAATGGATTTCATTGAAGTAATAAAACTATTCCAATTCGAATAATAGTTGAGAAAGAATCGCAATAAATGCAAAGATGGAACATCTTGGATACGGTATTGAAGGAGTTGAACCAGGATTTCCAAATGGATAGGATAGGGTATTTCTATATGTGATAGATAATCCAAATGCAAAAATT
This sequence comes from Triticum urartu, assembly GCF_056163025.1. Lineage (NCBI taxonomy): Eukaryota > Viridiplantae > Streptophyta > Magnoliopsida > Poales > Poaceae > Triticum > Triticum urartu. The sequence continues at coordinate 2,391,842 of NW_028260368.1, read as the reverse complement.
TGTCTTCTAAAAAGGGAAATATTGAATGAATAGAGCGTAAATCTGAAACTTTGGTATTTCTTTTTCTTTCAGACAAAAAAATTCCCGTAGCGAGAATGGGATTTCCACAACGATCGCAAACCCTTCAGATAGAATCTGAGAATAAAACTCAGAATAAAAATAATTTTTGTAATCCAATAATCGATCTTGGTTAGGATGATTAACCGAGTTATCCAAAAAATTCTGCTGATACATTCGAATAATTAAACGTTTCACAAGTAGTGAACTAAATTTCTTGTTATTACAACTAACAACTATTTCCACAGGTTCAGAACCATTTAATCCATAATGGTGGGCAAATGCATAAATATATTCCTGAAAGAGAAGTGGGTAGACAAAGTATTGTTGACGAGATTTATGTTTTTCTGAATACCCTTCGAATTTTTCCATTTGTATTTCTACTTGAATCAGAGAGAAGAAGCATTTCTCGGTTTATCGAATGATGATACATAGTGCAATATGGTCAGAACAGGGTGTTGCATTTTTAATACAAACCCTGGAAAGAAAGGGAGTCTAATCCACAGATCTTTTTCTGCTCCTTTTCTACCCAATTAGTTTATGTTTGTTCTAATTAAAAAAAAAGAACAGAACAAGTTTTTTATTTTTGCAGGCCAATCGCTCTTTTGACTTTGGAATACAGCCTCTTTATCAATATACTGCTTCTTTTACACATTCAATCCATAACATCCCTTATTCAATCCATAATCAAGAATAATTAGGATTTCTAAAAAAAAAAAGAAAAAATAAAGGGTCCACTCATAGGAAAACCCAACCTTTCCCCGCATCCGGCACTAATCTATTTTTAACGTCTAATTAGAGCGGGGAATCATTCCAATTAGGAAGTTCAGCTCGTTGCTTTTTATTTTACCAGAATTGGAGCCAGGCTCTATCCATTTATTCATTAGACCCAGAAAATCGTAATTTTGGATTCCATTCAAAAAAGATTGATTTTATTACGACATGCTATTTTTTCCATTCATTACCTTTGAGGATCAGTCGTGGTCTTCTAGACTCTACCAAGAGTCTGGACGAATTTGTTGTTTCATCCAAATGTGTAAAAGATCATAGTCGCACTTAAAAGCCGAGTACTCTACCATTGAGTTAGCAACCCAGATAAAAAAAGGATCTTAGATACGATCGAAATCCAAAAATCAATGGAATTACACCGCGCGCTTCTGTCAAAACATTGAACTAGCAAGACATCAAAAGATTTTTTTTATCGACCATGAAAAACACTCAAATGCCAAAACGAACAGGTCCGGTGAAATTCCACTAAAGTAAAGTTAAAAAAAGAGCGACCCTAATCACGATGGCCAAATTCTCCTTATTTTTAGCGATTTTTATTAACAAAAAATATATATTATAAAAAATATATATTATATTGTATGAGAATACATGCAAGAGGAACACCCTTATCATTTGAGCGAAGTGTAGGCGGAAAAATTGAATATGGAGTGAGGATAAAGAGACCCATCTATCTACAAATTCTATTTGTTCAATAGACCTTTGTCAATGGAAATACAATGGTAAGAAAACAAATTAGATAGAAAAAGTAAATAAAATAGGGGCTTATGTTGGATTGGCACGATATAATATAAATCCAAATAGGATTAAAAAAGAGGTAAATTGTGTCTAAATAATTAGACAACTAGGAATACTAATAATCTTCTCCTATCCTATTTTTTGATTCATTTAGTTCTTCAATTAACTCAAAGTTCTTTCTTTTTCTTTAAAGAATTCTGCCTTCCTTAAAATATCATAAACAGTTCTTGTTGGTTGAGCACCCTTTTCAAGGAAATAGAGAATAGCTGGAACATTTAAACAAGTTTGATTCTTTATCGGATCATAAAAACCTACTTTTTGAAGATCTCTTCCTTCTCTTCGAGATCGAACATCAATTGCAACGATTCGATAGACAGCTTATTGGGATAGATGTAGATAAACAACGCCCCCCCCTAGAAACGTATATGAGGTTTTCTCCTCATACGGCTCGAGAAAATGATTCGAATTTCTGTCGATAATAATAGAAATTAGACTATGACGTGCATTAATTTCCTTACAGAAAAAACAAATTTCATTTATACTCATGACTCAAGTGGGCTAATTTTGCCTGACAAACTTCGAAGGCAAAATCCTTCCAAAATTTTTGAGTCGTCTTTAAACTCTTTTCTTTGTCTCATTTCGAACGAATTGACTTTTATTCCTTATTCTAATCCAACTCTGTTGTTGAGACAATTGAAAATTGTGTTTACTTGTTCTGGAATCCTTTATCTTTGATTTGTGAAATCCTTGGGTTTAGACATTACTTCGGGAATTCCTATTTTTTTCTTTCAAAAGAGTAGCAACATACCCTTTTTTCTTATTTCCTTCGATAAAGCATTTATCTCTTCTATAGAAATCTAATAAGAGGGATTGATTCTGATATACTTTTATTGGACTTTCTTCTTATTTTAACCTTTCGATTTATTTCTATATTAAGGATAGACTGACAAAGTTGGCCTAATTTATTAGTTTTCACTAACCCTAGATTCTTTCCCTTGATAAAAAAAATTCTGTCCTCTCGAGCTCCATCGTGTACTATGTTACTTAAACCCAGCGCAAATTTGGTTCGGAACGAATAGAACAGGCTATGTCGAGCCAAGAGCATTTTCATTACTATGGAAAATGATGGATAGCAAAATCCACAATCGATCATGTCCTTCAAGTCGCACGTTGCTTTCTACCACATCGTTTTAAACGAAGTTTTACCATAACAAACATTCCTCTTTTCATTGCAAAGTGGTATAGAGAATTGATCCAATATGGATGGAATCATGAATAGTCATTGGTTTAGTTTTTTTATACTAATTAAAACTTGCTATCTATGGAGCAATATGGATAAAAGAAAGTAAGTATTTATCCGGGAAGCCTCCGCCAAGATCCAATTTATTTAAACCCATATTAAAATTCTATCATATGAATGAAACATAGTTTGAAAAAGACGACTAAACAAGTTTGCTTAAAACTTATTTATTCTTAAATTTCCACCCTCAACGGATGGCTCGAGATGATCAATCTTGAAGTGAGAAAAGAAGGATTGACTCTTCCTCAATAAATAAACTATCAACCTCCAAAAAAGTTTAATTAATTTAATTACTAGAATTAGAATTCTAGTAGTAATATATTTTTTCAGTACCAAAAACAATTAACTATAATAACTAAATAAACTATTCCAATGAAAAGATTGAAAGTTTTTGGTAGTTATAGAATTCTCGTACTTCTTCAACTCGAATACCAAAAGGAAGAAAAAAATATGACTAAGTGATTTTATAGTAGAGGCATATCCTGAATGTGCTTGATAGATCCCATTTTTTCATGAAAATAAAGATAGTCAATTTGACTGGACTTAAGACTTTATTATGTTTTCTGAGAAAGAATAAGATATCATTATTCTCTTTAATAAACTTTTGTCTCGTACGGAATACTATATGATTTCACCGTTTGTTTCATCAGAAACAATCTGGGACGGAAGGATTCGAACCTCCGAGTAACGGGACCAAAACCCGCTGCCTTACCACTTGGCCACGCCCCATTTCGGGTTTTATGCGACACTAATAAACACTAGTATGTTTATTTGTTATTCGTCAATACCATTTCAATTACATAAAAAAGGAGGGATATTCTCTTGCTAGTATTCTACACATGCGGATAATATAGAATCAAAAAAATGCATTGATCATTACATGGAATTCTATTAAGATATTATATGAAAGTCGAATTTATTCCACTCTCATTTGAGAGTGCGAATACAAGGAGGTATTTTGTGTTTGGGAAAGTCCGAAGAAAAAAGATTTTGAATCTGCCTTTTCCTTCTTTCCCTTAAAAAAATAACTCAAGAAAAATCCAATTATTTACTCTACAAGAATGAAATGCTTGTTATGCCTAATATACTTAGTTTAACCTGTATCTGTTTTAATTCTGTTCTTTATCCTACTAGTTTTTTCTTTGCCAAATTACCCGAAGCTTATGCTATTTTCAATCCAATCGTGGATATTATGCCTGTTATACCTCTATTCTTTTTTCTATTAGCCTTTGTTTGGCAAGCTGCTGTAAGTTTTCGATGAAATCTTTAGTACTCTGTATGCCAAATTGAATGATGTGTTCATTCCAAAAAAATTTTAAAATGGGTAAAAGCCGAGAAGTTTTATATTTTTATATTATGAACCTTCGATTCTAAAATTTAAATTCTTCTACATTGAATGGGTAGCTACAGCAATAAATTTGGATCAGCCTTTCTACTCCCCTGCACCTAGGTTGAGCAGGTACCTAAAGGTACCTACACAATACCTAACCACCTAACCCTATTTTTGCTATTGATAAGAGTGCTTATTATAAAAGAATTCTTGCAATTTTTTTCAAGAATTCTTTTTTGCATTTTTAGGTATAAAAAAAAACCATCCTAGTGGATCCGTGTGGTAAGGAAAAACTGGTAATCTATTCCTTAAAAAAAAATCTTGGAGATTATGTAATGCTTACTCTCAAACTTTTTGTTTATACAGTAGTGATATTCTTTGTTTCACTCTTTATCTTTGGATTCTTATCTAATGACCCAGGACGGAATCCTGGACGCGAGGAGTAAAAATTCAGTTTTTTTTTTTCTTATTGGATTTGTTTCGTACATTTATCTATGAGAAAATCCGGGGGTCAGAATTCTTTCCAATTCGAAAGTCCCAAATGATCCAAGGGAGCGGAAAGAGAGGGATTCGAACCCTCGGTACAAAAAAATTGTACAACGGATTAGCAATCCGCCGCTTTAGTCCACTCAGCCATCTCTCCACGTTCCAAAGCGAAAGGTTTCCGTGATATGATATAGGCAAGAAATAAGAAATAACGGTTGCAAAAAACCCCTTTTTTTTCTTTCAAAAGTCTATAAAAATTATATTGCCAATTCCATTTTAATTATATTCTTTTTTCTTAATGTTAATAAAAAAAGAAGAAAATTCTTGTTTTTTCTTTCTAAAAATCGATATTGGCCGAGAGACAATCAAATAGATTTTCTCTTTAGCGGGCATTTCCATATAGGACTTGTTATAATTATAATAAAACAAGCAGGTTATATAAAAAAAACGCTTTTTTTGTCGATTATTTATCAAGAAAGCAAAAAGGGTTCTTATCAAATCCACCATAAAATTGGAAAGAAGCATAAAGTAAGTAGACCTGACTCCTTTAATGATGCCTCTATCCGCTATTCTGATATATAAATTCGATGTAGATGAAATTGTATAAGCGAATTTTTTTTATTTCCTTAGACTTAGACCGCGCAAGACAAGAATTTTTCGCTATTTACGATTTCATATTCTTGTTACTAGATGTTCTATAGGAATAAGAAGAAATCGCAACTCCTTTGCGCTACACATAAAATTGGATTTCGAAGGTCCATTTTTTTTTTTCAGAATCCTCTATTATTTTAGTTCTTCCACCCATGCAATAGAGAGGGAATGGGAAAAGAAGGGTTACTTTTATTTGCATTTTTCCCTTAAAAGATAGACTTTGAAATAGGAGTCTTGGAATAATGCTGAATTCAAAGGTTTATTTCTTTCTATAGTATAAGAAAAACAATTTATTTCTATTTCTATAGTATAAGAAAAACAAATAAATAGTATAAGAAAAACAAATCGAATCAAATTCATGGATTTACCACGACCTCGGTTGTGACTGTGACTCCATAGATAAAAATGGGAAATTTCTCTCTTCGAGACCATTGAAAAAGGGCATTGAACGAGAAAGAAATCGTCCACAGATAATAAAACTATCATATGCCTTGGAAAGTGATATGAGGTGCTCGGAAATGGTTGAAGTAATTGAATAGGAGGATCACTATGACTATAGCCCTTGGTAGAATTCCTAAAGAAGAAAATGATCTATTTGATACTATGGATGACTGGTTACGAAGGGACCGTTTCGTTTTTGTAGGATGGTCTGGCCTATTGCTCTTTCCTTGTGCTTATTTCGCTTTAGGGGGTTGGTTTACAGGGACAACTTTTGTAACTTCTTGGTATACCCATGGATTGGCTAGTTCCTATTTGGAAGGTTGTAATTTCTTAACCGCAGCAGTTTCTACCCCTGCCAATAGTTTAGCACACTCTTTGTTGCTACTATGGGGGCCCGAAGCACAAGGAGATTTTACTCGTTGGTGTCAATTAGGCGGTCTATGGACTTTTGTAGCTCTCCACGGGGCTTTTGCACTAATAGGTTTCATGTTACGCCAATTTGAACTTGCTCGGTCTGTTCAATTGCGGCCTTATAATGCAATCTCATTCTCTGGTCCAATTGCTGTTTTTGTTTCTGTATTCCTTATTTATCCACTGGGGCAATCTGGTTGGTTCTTTGCGCCGAGTTTTGGCGTAGCAGCGATATTTCGATTCATCCTTTTCTTCCAAGGATTTCATAATTGGACGTTGAACCCATTTCATATGATGGGAGTTGCCGGAGTATTAGGTGCGGCTCTGCTATGCGCTATTCATGGAGCGACCGTAGAAAACACTCTATTTGAGGACGGTGATGGTGCAAATACCTTCCGTGCTTTTAACCCAACTCAAGCTGAAGAAACTTATTCAATGGTCACTGCTAACCGCTTTTGGTCCCAAATCTTTGGTGTTGCTTTTTCCAATAAACGTTGGTTACATTTCTTTATGCTATTTGTACCCGTCACCGGTTTATGGATGAGTGCTATTGGCGTAGTTGGCTTGGCTCTGAACTTACGTGCCTATGACTTTGTTTCCCAGGAAATCCGTGCAGCGGAAGATCCTGAATTTGAGACTTTCTACACCAAAAATATTCTTTTAAACGAGGGTATTCGTGCGTGGATGGCAGCTCAGGATCAGCCTCATGAAAATCTTATATTCCCTGAGGAGGTTCTACCACGTGGAAACGCTCTTTAATGGAACTTTCGTTTTAGCTGGTCGTGACCAAGAAACCACCGGCTTTGCTTGGTGGGCTGGGAATGCCAGACTTATCAATTTGTCCGGTAAACTGCTTGGAGCTCATGTAGCTCATGCCGGATTAATCGTATTCTGGGCCGGAGCAATGAACCTATTTGAAGTGGCCCATTTCGTACCAGAAAAGCCCATGTATGAACAAGGGTTGATTTTACTTCCACACTTAGCTACTCTAGGTTGGGGAGTAGGGCCAGGGGGGGAAGTTCTAGATACTTTTCCGTACTTTGTATCTGGCGTACTTCACCTAATTTCCTCCGCAGTCTTAGGCTTCGGTGGCATTTATCACGCGCTTCTGGGACCCGAGACTCTTGAGGAATCTTTTCCATTCTTTGGTTATGTCTGGAAAGATAGAAATAAAATGACTACAATTTTGGGTATTCACTTAATTTTGTTAGGTCTAGGTGCTTTTCTTCTAGTACTCAAGGCTCTTTATTTTGGCGGTGTATATGATACCTGGGCCCCTGGGGGGGGAGATGTAAGAAAAATTACCAATTTGACCCTTAGTCCCAGTGTTATATTTGGTTATTTACTAAAATCTCCTTTTGGTGGAGAAGGGTGGATTGTTAGTGTAGATGATTTAGAAGATATAATTGGTGGGCATGTATGGTTGGGTTTTATTTGTGTATTTGGCGGAATTTGGCATATTTTAACCAAACCCTTCGCATGGGCTCGCCGTGCATTTGTATGGTCTGGAGAAGCTTACTTGTCTTATAGTTTAGCTGCTTTATCTGTCTTTGGTTTTATCGCTTGTTGTTTTGTATGGTTCAATAATACAGCTTATCCGAGTGAGTTTTATGGACCCACCGGGCCAGAAGCTTCTCAAGCTCAAGCATTTACTTTTCTAGTTAGAGACCAGCGTCTTGGAGCTAATGTGGGATCCGCTCAAGGACCCACAGGTTTAGGTAAATATCTAATGCGTTCCCCAACTGGGGAGGTTATCTTTGGAGGGGAAACTATGCGTTTTTGGGACCTTCGTGCTCCATGGTTAGAACCTCTAAGGGGCCCCAACGGTTTGGACTTGAGTAGGTTGAAAAAAGACATACAACCTTGGCAAGAACGACGCTCAGCAGAATATATGACCCACGCTCCTTTAGGCTCTTTAAATTCCGTGGGTGGCGTAGCTACCGAGATCAATGCAGTTAATTATGTCTCTCCTAGAAGTTGGTTATCAACTTCTCATTTTGTTCTAGGATTCTTCTTTTTTGTGGGCCATTTATGGCATGCAGGAAGAGCCCGAGCTGCTGCAGCAGGTTTTGAAAAGGGAATCGATCGTGATTTGGAACCTGTTCTTTACATGAACCCTCTTAACTAAGATTTTCTTATTTATACCTGTTCTACTTTTTTTCTGTTCTGGCTCGGTTATTCCATCTAGCCGAGCCATTCATTCCTTTTTATGAAAGAAAGATAAGGGACAGAAAAAAAAAATAAATAAAAATGAAAGAAACAAACGTATTCAATAAGCAAAAGGAGAGAGAGGGATTCGAACCCTCGATAGTTCCTAGAACTATACCGGTTTTCAAGACCGGAGCTATCAACCACTCAGCCATCTCTCCACAGCCTAATCCTTATTTTACTCCTACAAATAGAACATAGCCATATAAAAAATAAAAAGATTTATTAGCCTCTAGAAAGATATCAGATACAAGTTCCTTTTCGATATATCTCTGTATACTGTATACACGGATACAGGATCCGCTATACCCGCTTGTGAAATAAAGAGTAAATAATCTCTTCTCACCCCCATATCCAAATAAAAAAGCGGTTTAAGTAATAAATTTGAATTAAAGAGAAGAATCAATGGATTCATGATTAAACACCCTCCTACTTCTTGTATTTTTTTACAATTTTGGTTTAAGTGAGGGATCAAATATGTAGTCAACTTTATTTGATGGTAGCTTGGAGGATTAGAAATATGACTATTGCTTTCCAATTAGCTGTTTTTGCATTAATTGCGACTTCCTCAGTCTTAGTAATTAGTGTACCCCTTGTATTTGCTTCTCCTGATGGTTGGTCAAATAATAAAAATGTTGTATTTTCCGGTACATCATTATGGATTGGACTAGTCTTTCTCGTAGCTATTCTGAATTCTCTCATTTCTTAAATGAAATTTGGTTAATATTTATTAACCCCATAAAAAAGAAATAATAAAGGCCATTTCTTCTAAAAAATTAGAATAGTGAGACGTATTAAAACGCAATTTGCGTTCCGAATTGCTAGCTCTTCTCTTTCAGTATTATGAAATTCCATTCCCATTAGAATATTCATTGACAGATAATAAAAAAAGGAAAACTCTAATATAATAGAAAATGAAATGAAACGGTCGACCCAGACATAGAAGGTCGACCCAGGCGGATATACGCTATAAAATATATACCGTAGCGAGCGTAGTTCAATGGTAAAATATCTCCTTGCCAAGGAGAAGATACGGGTTCGATTCCCGCCGCTCGCCCGCTTAATTTATCAAAGTACTATGATAAAAAGTTTAGTCTAGTTAACTGTTTAACTACTTATATTAAATTAAGTATTAATTAGGTGTTAGTCTAGTGCCGTATCCCTTACTATCTTACCCTTCCTTTGCATCCCACTCAAAAAAAGAGGGCGCTCCAGAGGCAGAAATAGAACTCGCCAACAGAGCTCCAAAAATTGGGTATTAACTGAGACAAACAACGGGCAAACTTTTTTTAAAGGGAAGGGAGAGGTAGACTGTCCCTTTCGTTTCATTTTTATTTTCTGCAGGGTAGGGAGAGGCCTTGCGCCTTCTTTTTTTGAAGGCAAGTGACTTCGCAAACTGCTCAATTTTGCCCTCTAGGGCCGGGAACTAATGAATAAAAAAGGGTTGGATACGCCCCTCTACCATACATATCTAGAGAAATAGAATAGTCCTTTTATACAGACTGCTAAGTGCGGAGACGGGAATCGAACCCGTGACCTCAAGGTTATGAGCCTCGTGAGCTACCAAACTGCTCTACTCCGCTCTGGAGTACCAGAAACTGGTGGACAAAAAAGGCTTGAATACAAGCCTCTAACATGTCTAGACAAATAGAATACTCCTTTTATACAGAATGGAGCGGGTAGCGGGAATCGAACCCGCATCGTTAGCTTGGAAGGCTAGGGGTTATAGTCGACGTTGGTTGATTATTTTTAACGTCTCTAATTCAAAACCGAACATGAAATTTTGATTTCATTCGGCTCCTTTATGGATATTCTCACCACTTAACATCTATGTCAGCTTTTCTATTTGAATGGAACCAAAGCTCTCCGCTTTCTAGATGATCCTTATAGAGTAGGAGATAGAAATTCTATCTAAATTCATCTAATCTACTTACTTCGTTCCCTAATTTCATTCAAGAGATCCTGAGGAAAAGAATTGGGTTTCCACCGAGCTGAAACAATATGCGGATGGTTCTAGTAAACCAAAACTATCGTTTTTTAGCTATTTGGCTTCCTTATTCCTTATTTTAAGAAGATTTAGTTACGATTGGAAATCAACTTTTTTGTATCTTCATCCATAGATCCTTTACTCATATTTTCAAAATTGGAATACTTAATCCAATGCAAAATTATGCTTCGCGACTCTGTACTCATAATCCTATTTTTATTTTGGATGCAATTTAAATTAGTCTTTGGATACAAATCGCCAGAATGTATATTCTTCCTCAATATGCTATTGAGAGGAAAAGGATTTAATCCTTTATAAGAACTAAAGTTTTCATCGGAATATAAAAATAAAAAACTTAAGGATGCCTTAAGTATATCATTTCAAATTCAGTTATTAATAGAACGAATCACACTTTTACCACTAAACTATACCCGCTACATTGTAGATTATGGTATAAATGGTACCCTTTGTCAAGGATAGCCATTTGACAAGAAGGCTAATTCCCCCTTATTGAATCAGATGGAGAAGGTTCATGACACTGAGCCGTTGGTACTTCTACTTCGATCGCTCGCCTTTACTTTAGGATTTAGATAGCCCCTCTGGTCTGTAAAAAAAATCTTTTCTTACCATGCTAATAGCGCCTGAACCAAATGTATTTATTTTGATTAGGATCCTATTCTACGGTTACGACTACAATAATAATTATTTACTTTGCAAGGACGTAAGTGTGTCAGACTGCTAAATTGTTTTATTATTCCTACAATATAAACTAGGGGATATAGGGGGTAACACTGTCCCTATAAATTCCTTTTTTCCTTTTCTTTTTTGTCCAGAATTGAACAAAAAAGAAATTATGGAAGATGTTTTCTTCCCCCATTAAGTCCGAGCCATAGAGTAAGAGTGAGATGAGTTTTCCAAATTCATCATAGACTTTCCCTATGGCTTGATAGAAGTAAGCAGCAAAGAGTCGTAACTTAAAGAAAAAAACGGACAGGGCCGACAGATTTACCTGATGTAAAGAAGATCCTAAAAGTCTCTGATTAGTCGACTCTCTCCATTTAACACTTTCCTCTCTCTCCTTTTTTCCACTGACTCAATTCTAGTTTATTAGATTCTTGTTTAAAAGAATGCAAAAAGTTCAATAGAACTAAGAACACATAAAAAATAGCATAGAGGATCAAGGCCATTACCAAAAGTTCCTCCCAAGGATCCTATATCCTATTGGGTATCTGTTCCCCGCCTTTTCCCGCTAGGATCGGAAATCTTATATTTTCCATATCCATATACCGTTGAATCCTTGGGGTTCCAGAATCCGCCTATTTTACTAGTCTTCGGAAACGGAAAACCCTGAACCAAGAAGAGTTGGATATGTTATGTAGGGTATGTTTTTTTTTATTAATTTTATTTTGAGCTCTCAAGATATCGATATATACATATACAATCTCTACATAATGTCTCTCTCTCTATCTCTATATATTATATATATAATATGTACATTATGCAGTAGACCCATAATGGGAAATCCAAGTGGCTAATTTTTGAATTAAATAAAAAGCCCTTTTAACTCAGTGGTAGAGTAATGCCATGGTAAGGCATAAGTCATCGGTTCAAATCCGATAAAGGGCTTTTTAAATTAGTGGTAGAGTAATCTCGTGCTAAGACGTAAGTCGTTGGTTCGAATCTGATAGAGTACTTTTCTACTAAATTGATTCACTTTTTTTCTTTGTTTTTGAAACTTTCTCTATATTTTTAGAGAATTTTATGACTTAGTGCGGGATGGATGCATTTTTGGTATGAACACTAAATGAAGCACGGAGAATTAATCTATAACGATCAACTAAAAAAAATCCTAGATGAAAACATAACAGAAAAGTTGGAAAAACTCTTTGCTTTGGATCTATTTATACTTTTCGAGTATATTGACAATTCCAAAAAACTGCTCATACTATGATTATAGTATAATCACGAGCGGTTGTATATGGCCCTATCGTCTAGTGATGCCCCTATCGTCTAGTGGTTCAGGACATCTCTCTTTCAAGGAGGCAGCGGGGATTCGACTTCCCCTGGGGGTAGGGAGTATTATGAAAGGAGGTTAATCATAGATTAGCAAAAACCCTAGAATAAATTCTTCCTGGGTCGATGCCCGAGTGGTTAATGGGGACGGACTGTAAATTCGTTGACAATGTCTACGCTGGTTCAAATCCAGCTCGGCCCAAACCAAAAATCTAGGGCTTCGTGAGTATGAACTAAATCCTTTTGTTTTTCTTCCATAAAATAAAATGTCTGATCTATAGAAATAAAAGATAAAGAAAAAAGGGAAATTTTTTTTTCTAATCCATATCTCTCTCATTCCTTTCTTACAAACAAAAGAGTTTTTCTTATTGAAGGCTGGATTATTATCCATTTTTAGTGATAAAAAATCACGACATACTAGTTATGTCACTCTCACTATACCCACGTATAATATAATATGTGGGTATGTAGTATATGATTCGTCTATTTCTTAGAGTACGAAAGACGAATCGAATCTTCTTATGGTTCTATTTAAGAATGGGTATGCCATACACCCCGCGGGGATTGTAGTTCAATTGGTCAGAGCACCGCCCTGTCAAGGCGGAAGCTGCGGGTTCGAGCCCCGTCAGTCCCGAACTAGGGTTCAATGAATGGAGAAATTGATATTTCCTTTTTCCATGAAAAAAAGGGGCAGGGAGCAAGATCAAATACCCACAGGGCACCCTTACTTCACTTTTTTATTTTGCATCTCTCATTAAAGAGGGAGGGAGGGCATATAGGAATTTTTTTTTCACTACTCCCAATCGATAAAGAAAGACACACATACGATATGTGGATTAGTAGAATTTAGGATATTATATTACTCTATCTTTCTTTATGATGATACCATCCTCATCTTAATTTCCTATTCCACTCTTATGGAATAGAGTACCGGTATTTTACCGGAATCCATACATAAATCGTATTCCCTTTTTATTTCAGACCTCTTTTCCCCATCTCACTTCTACTGCTTATTTGGATGTCTATGTGACCCATAGAAAGTGAAAGTTGGTCATATAATACATACATAATTGTATGTATAACTATAAGAAAAAGGAAGGGAAATTGTATAAGATTAAGAAAGTATAAGATTAAGAAAGCTCGTGGGTTAGAGATATAGAAAAGAAAAAGTAGAAAAGGATTAAAAAAGAGGGAATTCCTAATCCAATCAAAAAACCCATTTTGGTCTTAGTGTGGATAGAGGATCTTCCTATGTTATACTATATAACTCTCATCCGTGAAATATAACTCTCATCCATGAATTGATTTGATAGATCCGATATTCATAATATTGAATTGATTCAGTATTATCAGAATGCAAGCCCTACCCTTGAATTTACAAGATACCCCTTTTTCCTCTCCATGGGATTACATCCCGAGTTATTGTGAAAATAAAAAATAAAGAGGTTATGGAAGTCAATATTCTCGCATTTATTGCTACTGCACTGTTCATTCTAGTTCCTACTTCTTTTTTACTTATTATTTATGTAAAAACAGTCAGCCAAAATAATTAATTGGAATTCCAATTAATCATTGAAGAAATTAAAAAGGGATTAAATAAAAAAAATCCAAGTCTTAAATGAAAGGATCTGGTTGGAATCTTAAAGTGTGGTAGAAAGAACTACATATAGTTTTTTCTACGACACTTTAGATTCTTTCTATTATATTATCTTTGAATCTACATAGAATAGATTAGTAGATTGAAATAGTTAAGTAGTCTAATTCAATTTCTTTTTTCATTGCATCCACTTAATTTCAATCAGGTCAAAATAAAAAAATCTAAGACAATTCTTGACCAAAGAATCCATGGAAGGAAAGAAAAATAATATGAAGAATAGACTATAGTAAAAAGTAAAAGGAAATGGAAAATGTGTGATATGCCGTGAATAGTTCCGTGGAAGAAAGTCTAATTTTCTTATGTATAGAACTTTTTTTAACCATTCGTCATTTCTAGTAGAAATTCTGAATTGGTATAATGGCTCTTTCTTACATTACAACTTACAATACAAGAGTTTCTTACAGGAGTGAAACAAAACTAAAGAAAAAGATTAAAGAATAACGTTTGACAAAATGATTAATGCAAAATGATCCATTAAAGAAAAGAATTGATACAACAATTTGATTACTTAATCAATTAGTAGTATCCCTAGAGTCCACTCCTTCCCCATACTACTAGTGAAAGAGAAAATGTAAAGACTACCATTAAAGCAGCCCAAGCGAGACTTACTATATCCATCTAAATTATGTCTCCTATTTCTATGAAGGGATTATTCTACTATTGATCAATAATCATAGTGGAATCAAGGGTACAGAGTCAAAAAGGGATTCCGCCCTAAGGCCATGGATCAATCAGTTCAAGGAATTTACTCCTAACAAATTCTTATAGGAATTCTGGTAGAATTAGAGAGCATTAAAAATACGAGATACTATAGCCCTTTTTTCCTTAAAAAAGAAAGAGTACGGGAATGATGTCCTGAATAGAAGAAGCGGGAATAGGAAGATTTTTTATTCCTTTTGTTACTCTTTTTTTTTTTTTTAAGCAAAGGACGCCCGAATATACCATAAAATTATCGATAGATAAATATTTATTGGATACCTACCTTACCTAATGTTTATTTTTGACCTAAACCCTGCAGCCTTGCTTTGTATCATTCTATGAAAGAATGAAGAGATTTTATCCATAATACAACTCCTAAATTGATTTTTGATCGACCTATTTAATCTGATTCTCGTTAGAATTAAGTAGTCCTTACTTTAGTGTATGTAGGTAACATAAGATGTACGATAAAAAAATGTATAATAATTAGTAAGTCTTGATATTCTTTCGTGGAGTCCCTTCTTGAATCTTAGATTGAAAAAAAAAAAGAATGCCCCTTAGGGACCTTTCTTTGGATACCAAGATTTCTGACATCTTATCCTCGTATTTTAAAATTATCAAATCGAATCTCAATTAAGAACCAATTCAAATTCATATAATAAAAGAATAAGGAAACACTACCTCACCCCTATTGATAACCATTTTGGCCACTACCGTCAAAACAAACCCTAACCCTAGTTTGAGGATAGAACTATGGTATGGTTTCTCTAAACCCAGTATCGGCAGGCCCAGTTACTCTCTTGCCCGAACTTATGCGAAGTAAAAATTTATCGAATTCGATCAGCACTATAAAAAAAACCTAAGTATTTTATTGATCAGGCGGCACCCAGATTTGAACTGGGGATAAAGGATTTGCAGTCCCCTGCCTTACCGCTTGGCCATGCCGCCAAAAAATCCGATCAAAAATCTAGAAAACAGCAAGTATTCATCCACGTTTTCTTACGAAAAGCCCCTTTTATTTTGAATATAATTCTACTTACTTTTTTCCAATCTTTTTCAAAAAATCTATTCCTGCTTTTTTTGATCCAGTTTCTATTATTCTCCTCGATAGATTCTATCTTAAAACATACATTGTTAACACAATAAAACTTCCCATTTCTTTCTATTGAGATGAAAAAGAAGAAAAAGTGGATTTCTATTCACAGGCTGCAAAATTCAGAATAAATTGGAACCGTTAACTAGAATTCTCTTTTTTTTATTGCAGTAGTGAACTACTCTTAAATCGGTATTATCTCCCCCCCCTTCAATGGCATAATAAAATATTATGGCTTTATGCTTAATCCGTGTATAGGTAAACTTTAGGTCCGAACAGCATTATTATCCAAAGATCCCCTTTATGTACATATCTCTATGGGGAATCATGCTTTAATTTTTCAAAGTATTAAATTAAATATCTTGAATAAAAAAAGGAAATTTGCTCTGATATAGAGTATAACCTGACTATCTTGGCGTACCCAAGTGAAATTACGATAAAAGAAAAGCATGGATATGGGGAGAGGTGGATAACTAGATTGGCATGTACTTAAAAAAGGGACTTACTTTATTTTAGAATTCCACAATGAAATACTGAATTTTCTAGCAATTATACTACTCCGATCCGAAATAAAAAAGAACCCTCAAATTATTTTGAGAAATTAAAGTAAGCACGCTATTCTAAATCGAAGTAAAGTCAAACTTTCTAGTATATTATATTACGGCTTTATTACATTCATAGAAAGGAGATAAAATGAGAAATCTTTGCCATCCAATCTGATTAGAATATCATAACATAAAGTATAAGTGGCAGAATTTTTTTTGTAGGAATGTTTTATCAATTCATTTTCATTTCATTTGTACCCCTGGCAAACTCGAACTTTCGTCCAAATGGTCTCTATTCATATGTATGAAATACATATATGAAATACGTATGTGGAGTTCCCTAGAATTTCATGTGATTCAGTAAACAGAATATAGATTCCATGATTGCTAGATCGATCCATAGGGATTGATGAAGAGTGAGCTGATAATGGAATTTTTCTTTGATAAACAGGAAACTTAAGATTAAGATGCTCCGGAATGGAAACGAGGGAATGTCCACAATACCCGGATTTAGTCAGATCCAATTCGAGGGATTTTGTAGGTTCATTAATCAAGCCTTGGCAGAAGAACTTGACAAGTTTCCAACAATTAAAGATCCAGATCACGAAATTGCATTTCAATTATTTGCGAAAGGATATCAACTGCTAGAACCCTCGATAAAAGAAAGAGATGCTGTGTATGAATCACTCACCTATTCTTCCGAATTATATGTATCTGCGAGATTAATTTTTGGTTTCGATGTGCAAAAGCAAACCATTTCTATCGGAAACATTCCTATAATGAATTCCTTAGGAACCTTTATTATAAATGGAATATACCGAATTGTGATCAATCAAATATTGCTAAGTCCTGGTATTTACTACCGCTCGGAATTAGATCATAAGGGAATTTCTATCTACACTGGCACTATAATATCAGATTGGGGGGGGAGATCGGAATTAGCAATTGATAAAAAAGAAAGGATATGGGCTCGCGTGAGTAGAAAACAAAAGATATCTATTCTAGTTCTATCATCAGCTATGGGTTCGAATCTAAGAGAAATTCTGGATAATGTTTCCTACCCTGAAATTTTCTTGTCTTTCCCGAATGCTAAAGAGAAGAAGAGGATTGAGTCAAAAGAAAAAGCTATTTTGGAGTTTTATCAACAATTTGCTTGTGTAGGTGGGGACCTGGTATTTTCGGAGTCCTTATGCGAGGAATTACAAAAGAAATTTTTTCAACAAAAATGTGAATTAGGAAGGATTGGTCGACGAAATATGAATCGGAGACTTAATCTTGATATTCCTCAGAACAATACATTCTTGTTACCACGAGATGTATTGGCCGCTACGGATCATTTGATTGGAATGAAATTTGGAACGGGTATACTTGACGATGACGATATGAATCACTTGAAAAATAAACGTATTCGTTCGGTTGCGGATCTGTTACAAGATCAATTCGGATTGGCTCTTGGTCGTTTACAACATGCAGTTCAAAAAACTATTCGTAGAGTATTCATACGTCAATCGAAACCGACTCCCCAAACTTTGGTAACTCCAACTTCAACTTCAATTTTATTAATAACTACTTATGAGACCTTTTTTGGCACATACCCGTTATCTCAAGTTTTTGATCAAACGAATCCATTGACACAAACTGTTCATGGGCGAAAAGTGAGTTGTTTAGGTCCTGGAGGGTTGACGGGGAGAACCGCAAGTTTTCGGAGCCGAGATATTCATCCGAGTCACTATGGGCGTATTTGTCCAATTGACACGTCTGAAGGAATCAATGTTGGACTTACTGGATCCTTAACAATTCATGCGAGAATTGATCACTTGTGGGGATCCATAGAGAGTCCGTTTTATGAAATATCTGCTGAGAAAGCAAAAGAAAAAAAAGAGAGACAGGTGGTTTATCTATCACCAAATAGAGATGAATATTATATGATAGCAGCAGGAAATTCTTTGTCCTTGAATCAAGGTATTCAGGAAGAACAGGTTGTTCCGGCTAGATACCGTCAAGAATTCTTGACTATTGCATGGGAACAGATTCATGTTAGAAGTATTTTTCCTTTCCAATATTTTTCTATTGGGGGTTCTCTCATTCCTTTTATTGAGCACAATGATGCGAATCGGGCTTTAATGAGTTCTAATATGCAGCGCCAAGCAGTTCCGCTTTCTCGGTCCGAGAAATGCATTGTTGGAACTGGATTGGAACGCCAAACAGCTCTAGATTCGAGGGTTTCCATTATAGCCGAACGCGAGGGAAAGATCATTTCTACTGATAGTCATAAGATACTTTTATCAAGTAGTGGGAAGACTATAAGTATTCCTTTAGTTAACCACCGTCGCTCTAACAAAAATACTTGTATGCACCAAAAACCCCGGGTTCCACGGGGTAAATCCATTAAAAAAGGACAAATTTTAGCAGAAGGAGCTGCTACAATTGGGGGCGAACTTGCTTTAGGAAAAAACGTATTAGTAGCTTATATGCCATGGGAAGGTTACAATTTTGAAGACGCAGTACTAATTAGCGAACGTTTGGTATATGAAGATATTTATACCTCTTTTCACATCCGGAAATATGAAATTCAGACGGATACGACAAGCCAGGGCTCCGCTGAAAAAATCACTAAAGAAATACCACATCTAGAAGAACATTTACTCCGCAATTTGGACAGAAATGGAGTTGTTAGGTTGGGATCCTGGGTAGAAACTGGTGATATTTTAGTAGGTAAATTAACGCCTCAGATAGCGAGCGAATCATCTTATATCGCGGAAGCTGGATTATTACGGGCCATATTTGGCCTTGAGGTTTCCACTTCAAAAGAAACTTCTCTGAAATTACCTATAGGTGGAAGAGGGCGCGTTATCGATGTGAAATGGATCCAAAGGGACCCGCTCGACATAATGGTTCGTGTATATATTTTACAGAAACGTGAAATCAAAGTTGGGGATAAAGTAGCCGGAAGACATGGGAATAAAGGGATCATTTCCAAAATTTTGCCTAGGCAAGATATGCCCTATTTGCAAGATGGAACACCCGTTGATATGGTCTTCAATCCCTTAGGAGTACCCTCCCGAATGAATGTGGGACAAATATTTGAAAGCTCGCTCGGATTAGCGGGGGATCTGCTAAAGAAACATTATAGAATAGCACCCTTTGATGAGAGATATGAGCAAGAGGCTTCAAGAAAACTTGTGTTTTCAGAATTATATGAAGCCAGTAAAGAAACAAAAAATCCATGGGTATTTGAACCCGAGTACCCGGGAAAAAGCAGAATATTTGATGGAAGAACAGGCGACCCCTTTGAGCAACCTGTTCTAATAGGGAAGTCCTATATCTTAAAATTAATTCATCAAGTTGATGAGAAAATTCATGGGCGTTCTACTGGGCCCTACTCACTTGTTACACAACAACCGGTTAGAGGAAGAGCCAAGCAAGGGGGACAACGAGTAGGAGAAATGGAAGTTTGGGCTTTAGAAGGATTTGGTGTTGCTCATATTTTACAAGAGATACTTACTTATAAATCTGACCATCTTATAGCTCGCCAAGAAATACTTAATGCTACGATCTGGGGAAAAAGAATACCTAATCATGAGGATCCTCCAGAATCTTTTCGAGTGCTCGTTCGAGAACTACGATCTTTGGCTCTAGAACTGAATCATTTCCTTGTATCTGAAAAGAACTTCCAGGTTAATAGGGAGGAAGTTTGATCGGAATAAATATAAATTCTTTTCTTATTTCTATTTTATGATTGACCAATATAAACATCAACAACTTCAAATTGGACTCGTTTCCCCTCAACAAATAAAGGCTTGGGCTAACAAAAACCTACCTAATGGAGAAGTCGTTGGCGAAGTCACAAGGCCCTCTACTTTTCATTATAAAACCGATAAACCAGAAAAAGATGGATTGTTTTGCGAAAGAATCTTTGGACCCATAAAAAGCGGGATTTGCGCTTGTGGCAATTCTCGAGCGAGCGGAGCTGAAAACGAAGACGAAAGATTTTGCCAAAAATGCGGGGTCGAATTTGTGGATTCTCGGATACGAAGATATCAAATGGGATACATCAAACTCGCATGTCCCGTGACTCATGTGTGGTATTTGAAAGGTCTTCCTAGTTATATCGCGAATCTTTTAGATAAACCTCTTAAGAAGTTGGAGGGCCTAGTATACGGCGATTTCTCTTTTGCTAGGCCCAGCACTAAAAAACCCACTTTTTTACGATTACGAGGTTTATTCGAAGAGGAAATTGCATCCTGTAACCACAGCATTTCTCCCTTTTTTTCTACCCCAGGCTTTGCAACATTTCGAAATCGGGAAATTGCGACAGGAGCAGGTGCTATTAGAGAACAATTAGCAGATTTGGATTTGCGAATTATTATAGAGAATTCTTTGGTCGAATGGAAGGAATTAGAAGACGAGGGGTATAGTGGAGATGAGTGGGAAGATAGAAAAAGACGAATAAGAAAAGTTTTTTTGATTAGACGCATGCAATTGGCGAAACATTTTATTCAAACAAATGTAGAACCAGAATGGATGGTTTTGTGCTTATTACCGGTTCTTCCTCCCGAATTGAGACCTATTGTTTATAGGTCTGGAGATAAAGTAGTGACTTCAGACATTAATGAACTTTATAAGAGAGTTATCCGTCGGAACAACAATCTTGCCTATCTATTAAAAAGAAGTGAATTAGCGCCAGCAGATTTAGTAATGTGCCAGGAAAAATTGGTACAAGAAGCCGTGGATACACTTCTTGATAGTGGGTCCCGCGGGCAACCGACGAGGGATGGTCACAATAAAGTATACAAATCACTTTCAGATGTAATTGAAGGTAAAGAGGGAAGGTTTCGCGAGACTCTGCTTGGGAAACGGGTCGATTACTCGGGGCGTTCTGTCATTGTTGTGGGTCCTTCGCTTTCATTACATCAATGTGGATTACCTCTAGAGATAGCAATAAAGCTTTTTCAGCTATTTGTAATTCGCGATTTAATCACGAAACGCGCCACTTCTAATGTAAGGATTGCTAAAAGGAAAATTTGGGAAAAAGAACCCATTGTATGGGAAATACTTCAAGAAGTTATGCGGGGACATCCTGTACTGTTAAATAGAGCACCTACCCTGCATAGATTAGGCATACAGGCCTTTCAACCCACTTTAGTAGAGGGGCGTACTATTTCTTTACACCCATTAGTGTGTAAGGGTTTCAATGCGGACTTTGATGGAGATCAAATGGCTGTTCATCTACCTTTATCCTTGGAAGCTCAGGCAGAAGCCCGTTTACTTATGTTTTCTCATATGAATCTCTTATCTCCCGCTATTGGGGATCCTATTTGCGTACCAACCCAAGACATGCTTATCGGGCTTTATGTATTAACGATTGGAAAGCGTCGAGGTATTTGTGCAAATAGATATAATAGTTGCAGAAACTACCCAAATCTAAAAGTAAATTACAATAATAATAATAATTTTAAATATAGGAAAGATAAAGAACCCCATTTTTCTAGTTCTTATGATGCACTGGGAGCTTATAGACAAAAACTAATCAGTTTAGATAGTCCCTTGTGGCTACGATGGAACCTGGATCAACGCGTCATTGGGTCAAGAGAAGTTCCGATTGAAGTTCAATATGAATCTTTGGGGACTTATCATGAGATTTATGCCCACTATCTAATAATGGGAAATAGAAAAAAAGAAATTCGTTCGATATACATTCGAACCACTCTTGGTCATATTTCTTTTTATAGAGAAATAGAGGAAGCCATACAAGGATTTAGTCAGGCCTATTCATACACTACCTAAACAAGAAAGTTAGATTCGGCGATGCCCCTCCCCTTTCGGGGGGCATTCCGATTTCCCTAGTATCATCATTATTTGCCACGCGAATCCAGATTGAGATTGAGGCAATTAAGTTAATTAAATTTTCGAATCACTGACTCAGGCCCATTGTCGAATCCTACTCAGCAATTGTCGAATCCTACTCAGCCGAAAAGGGGGTACTTATGTATGGCGGAACGGGCCAATCTGGTCTTTCATAATAAAGAGATAGACGGAACTGGTATGAAACGACTTATTAGCAGATTAATAGATCATTTTGGAATGGGATATACATCCCATATACTGGATCAACTAAAGACTCTGGGCTTCCATCAAGCCACTACTACATCGATTTCGTTAGGAATCGAGGATCTTTTAACAATACCCTCTAAGGGATGGTTAGTCCAAGACGCGGAACAACAGAGTTTTCTTTTGGAGAAACACTATTATTATGGGGCTGTACACGCGGTAGAAAAATTACGCCAATCTGTTGAGATATGGTATGCGACAAGTGAATATTTGAAACAAGAAATGAATTCAAATTTTCGGATAACGGATCCTTCTAATCCAGTCTATCTAATGTCTTTTTCAGGAGCCAGAGGAAATGCATCTCAAGTACACCAATTAGTAGGTATGAGAGGATTAATGTCGGACCCTCAAGGACAAATGATTGATTTACCTATTCAAAGCAATTTACGCGAGGGACTTTCTTTGACAGAATATATAATTTCCTGCTATGGAGCCCGCAAAGGGGTTGTAGATACTGCTGTGCGAACAGCAGATGCTGGATATCTTACACGTAGACTTGTTGAAGTAGTTCAACATATTATTGTGCGTAGAAGAGATTGTGGTACTATCCGAGGTATTTCTGTAAGTCCTCAAAATGGGATGACGGAAAAACTTTTTGTCCAAACACTAATTGGTCGTGTATTAGCAGACGATATATATATCGGTTCACGATGCATTGCCGCGCGAAATCAAGATATTGGAATTGGATTAGTCAATCGATTCATAACTGCCTTTCGAGCACAACCATTTCGAGCACAACCAATATATATTAGAACCCCCTTTACTTGCCGAAGCACTTCTTGGATCTGTCAATTATGCTATGGCCGGAGTCCTACTCATAGTGATCTGGTCGAATTGGGAGAAGCCGTAGGTATTATTGCAGGTCAATCAATTGGGGAGCCAGGGACTCAACTAACATTAAGAACTTTTCATACTGGCGGAGTATTCACAGGGGGTACTGCCGACCTTGTACGATCCCCTTCGAATGGAAAAATAAAATTCAATGAGAATTTGGTTCACCCCACACGTACCCGTCATGGGCAGCCTGCTTTTCTATGTTATATAGACTTGCATGTAACTATTCAGAGTCAAGATATTCTATATAGTGTGAATATTCCCTCAAAAAGCTTGATTCTAGTGCAAAATGATCAATATGTAAAATCCGAACAAGTAATTGCGGAGATTCGTGCCGGAACGTCCACTTTACATTTTAAAGAAAGGGTACAAAAGCATATTTATTCTGAATCAGACGGCGAAATGCACTGGAGTACTGATGTTTACCATGCGCCCGAATATCAATATGGTAATCTTCGCCGATTACCAAAAACAAGCCATTTATGGATATTGTCAGTAAGTATGTGCAGATCCAGTATAGCGTCTTTTTCACTCCACAAGGATCAAGATCAAATGAATACTTATGGTAAAAAAGATAGGGAAATTCTTGATTATTCAACGTCGGATCGAATCATGTCCAATGGCCATTGGAATTTTATCTATCCTTCTATTTTTCAAGATAATTCAGATTTGTTGGCGAAAAAGCGAAGAAATAGGTTCGTCATTCCATTACAATATCATCAAGAACAAGAGAAAGAACTAATATCCTGTTTTGGGATTTCGATTGAAATCCCCCTTATGGGTGTTTTACGTAGAAATACTATTTTTGCTTATTTTGACGATCCCCGATACAGAAAAGATAAAAAGGGTTCAGGAATTGTTAAATTTAGATATAGGACCCTAGAAGAAGAATATAGGACTCGAGCGGAAGACTCAGAAGAGGAATATGAGACCCTAGAAGACGAATACAGGACCCGAGAGGACGAATATGAATATGAAACCCTAGAAGAATCTAAATATGGAATCCTAGAAGACGAATACGAATATGAAACCCTAGAAGACGAATATGGGAGCCCAGAAAACGAATATGGGAACCCAGAGAACGAATATAGGACTTTAGAGAAAGACTCAGAAGAGGAATATGGGAGCCCAGAGAGCAAATATAGGACCCAAGAGGACGAATATGGAACTCTAGAGGAAGACTCAGAAGACGAATATGGCAGCCCCGGGGAAAGCGCAGAGGAAAAATATGGTACTTTAGAGGAAGACTCAGAAGAAGATTCAGAGGACGAATACGAGAGCCCAGAGGAAGATTCCATCTTAAAAAAAGAGGGTTTGATTGAGCATCGAGGAACAAAAGAATTTAGTCTAAAATACCAAAAAGAAGTAGATCGGTTTTTTTTCATTCTTCAAGAACTTCATATCTTGCCGAGATCTTCATCCCTAAAGATACTTGACAATAGTATTATTGGAGTGAATACACAACTCACAAAAAATACAAGAAGTCGACTAGGCGGACTGGTCCGAGTGAAGAGAAAAAAAAGCCATACGGAACTCAAAATATTTTCCGGAGATATTCATTTTCCTGAAGAGGCGGATAAGATATTAGGTGGCTGTTTGATACCGCCAGAAAGACAAAAAAAAGATTCTAAGGAATCAAAAAAAAGGAAAAATTGGGTCTATGTTCAACGGAAAAAAATTCTCAAGAGCAAGGAAAAGTATTTTGTTTCCGTTCGCCCTACAGTGGCATATGAAATGGACGAAGGAAGAAATTTAGCAACACTTTTCCCGCAGGATCTCTTGCAAGAAGAAAATAATCTCCAAATTCGACTTGTCAATTTTATTTCTCATGAAAATAGCAAGTTAACTCAAAGAATTTATCACACAAATAGTCAATTTGTTAGAACTTGCTTAGTAGTGAATTGGGAACAAGAAGAAAAAGAAAAGGCTGGTGCTTCCCTTGTTGAGGTAAGAGCAAATGATCTTATTCGCGATTTCCTAAGAATTGAGTTAGTCAAGTCCACTATTTCGTATACACGAAAAAGGTATGGTAGGACAAGTGCAGGACCGATTCCCCATAATAGGTTAGATCGCGCCAATATCAATTCTTTTTATTCCAAGGCGAAGATTGAATCACTTAGCCAACATCCAGAAGCTATTGGCACTTTGTTGAATCGAAATAAAGAATACCACTCTTTGATGATTTTGTCG
>NW_028260368.1:2334228-2365805 GCF_056163025.1 Triticum urartu | reverse complement strand
AGGCCAATCGCTCTTTTGACTTTGGAATACAGCCTCTTTATCAATATACTGCTTCTTTTACACATTCAATCCATAACATCCCTTATTCAATCCATAATCAAGAATAATTAGGATTTCTAAAAAAAAAAAGAAAAAATAAAGGGTCCACTCATAGGAAAACCCAACCTTTCCCCGCATCCGGCACTAATCTATTTTTAACGTCTAATTAGAGCGGGGAATCATTCCAATTAGGAAGTTCAGCTCGTTGCTTTTTATTTTACCAGAATTGGAGCCAGGCTCTATCCATTTATTCATTAGACCCAGAAAATCGTAATTTTGGATTCCATTCAAAAAAGATTGATTTTATTACGACATGCTATTTTTTCCATTCATTACCTTTGAGGATCAGTCGTGGTCTTCTAGACTCTACCAAGAGTCTGGACGAATTTGTTGTTTCATCCAAATGTGTAAAAGATCATAGTCGCACTTAAAAGCCGAGTACTCTACCATTGAGTTAGCAACCCAGATAAAAAAAGGATCTTAGATACGATCGAAATCCAAAAATCAATGGAATTACACCGCGCGCTTCTGTCAAAACATTGAACTAGCAAGACATCAAAGATTTTTTTTATCGACCATGAAAAACACTCAAATGCCAAAACGAACAGGTCCGGTGAAATTCCACTAAAGTAAAGTTAAAAAAAGAGCGACCCTAATCACGATGGCCAAATTCTCCTTATTTTTAGCGATTTTTATTAACAAAAAATATATATTATAAAAAATATATATTATATTGTATGAGAATACATGCAAGAGGAACACCCTTATCATTTGAGCGAAGTGTAGGCGGAAAAATTGAATATGGAGTGAGGATAAAGAGACCCATCTATCTACAAATTCTATTTGTTCAATAGACCTTTGTCAATGGAAATACAATGGTAAGAAAACAAATTAGATAGAAAAAGTAAATAAAATAGGGGCTTATGTTGGATTGGCACGATATAATATAAATCCAAATAGGATTAAAAAAGAGGTAAATTGTGTCTAAATAATTAGACAACTAGGAATACTAATAATCTTCTCCTATCCTATTTTTTGATTCATTTAGTTCTTCAATTAACTCAAAGTTCTTTCTTTTTCTTTAAAGAATTCTGCCTTCCTTAAAATATCATAAACAGTTCTTGTTGGTTGAGCACCCTTTTCAAGGAAATAGAGAATAGCTGGAACATTTAAACAAGTTTGATTCTTTATCGGATCATAAAAACCTACTTTTTGAAGATCTCTTCCTTCTCTTCGAGATCGAACATCAATTGCAACGATTCGATAGACAGCTTATTGGGATAGATGTAGATAAACAACGCCCCCCCCCTAGAAACGTATATGAGGTTTTCTCCTCATACGGCTCGAGAAAATGATTCGAATTTCTGTCGATAATAATAGAAATTAGACTATGACGTGCATTAATTTCCTTACAGAAAAAACAAATTTCATTTATACTCATGACTCAAGTGGGCTAATTTTGCCTGACAAACTTCGAAGGCAAAATCCTTCCAAAATTTTTGAGTCGTCTTTAAACTCTTTTCTTTGTCTCATTTCGAACGAATTGACTTTTATTCCTTATTCTAATCCAACTCTGTTGTTGAGACAATTGAAAATTGTGTTTACTTGTTCTGGAATCCTTTATCTTTGATTTGTGAAATCCTTGGGTTTAGACATTACTTCGGGAATTCCTATTTTTTTCTTTCAAAAGAGTAGCAACATACCCTTTTTTCTTATTTCCTTCGATAAAGCATTTATCTCTTCTATAGAAATCTAATAAGAGGGATTGATTCTGATATACTTTTATTGGACTTTCTTCTTATTTTAACCTTTCGATTTATTTCTATATTAAGGATAGACTGACAAAGTTGGCCTAATTTATTAGTTTTCACTAACCCTAGATTCTTTCCCTTGATAAAAAAAATTCTGTCCTCTCGAGCTCCATCGTGTACTATGTTACTTAAACCCAGCGCAAATTTGGTTCGGAACGAATAGAACAGGCTATGTCGAGCCAAGAGCATTTTCATTACTATGGAAAATGATGGATAGCAAAATCCACAATCGATCATGTCCTTCAAGTCGCACGTTGCTTTCTACCACATCGTTTTAAACGAAGTTTTACCATAACAAACATTCCTCTTTTCATTGCAAAGTGGTATAGAGAATTGATCCAATATGGATGGAATCATGAATAGTCATTGGTTTAGTTTTTTTATACTAATTAAAACTTGCTATCTATGGAGCAATATGGATAAAAGAAAGTAAGTATTTATCCGGGAAGCCTCCGCCAAGATCCAATTTATTTAAACCCATATTAAAATTCTATCATATGAATGAAACATAGTTTGAAAAAGACGACTAAACAAGTTTGCTTAAAACTTATTTATTCTTAAATTTCCACCCTCAACGGATGGCTCGAGATGATCAATCTTGAAGTGAGAAAAGAAGGATTGACTCTTCCTCAATAAATAAACTATCAACCTCCAAAAAAGTTTAATTAATTAATTACTAGAATTAGAATTCTAGTAGTAATATATTTTTTCAGTACCAAAAACAATTAACTATAATAACTAAATAAACTATTCCAATGAAAAGATTGAAAGTTTTTGGTAGTTATAGAATTCTCGTACTTCTTCAACTCGAATACCAAAAGGAAGAAAAAAATATGACTAAGTGATTTTATAGTAGAGGCATATCCTGAATGTGCTTGATAGATCCCATTTTTTCATGAAAATAAAGATAGTCAATTTGACTGGACTTAAGACTTTATTATGTTTTCTGAGAAAGAATAAGATATCATTATTCTCTTTAATAAACTTTTGTCTCGTACGGAATACTATATGATTTCACCGTTTGTTTCATCAGAAACAATCTGGGACGGAAGGATTCGAACCTCCGAGTAACGGGACCAAAACCCGCTGCCTTACCACTTGGCCACGCCCCATTTCGGGTTTTATGCGACACTAATAAACACTAGTATGTTTATTTGTTATTCGTCAATACCATTTCAATTACATAAAAAAGGAGGGATATTCTCTTGCTAGTATTCTACACATGCGGATAATATAGAATCAAAAAAATGCATTGATCATTACATGGAATTCTATTAAGATATTATATGAAAGTCGAATTTATTCCACTCTCATTTGAGAGTGCGAATACAAGGAGGTATTTTGTGTTTGGGAAAGTCCGAAGAAAAAAGATTTTGAATCTGCCTTTTCCTTCTTTCCCTTAAAAAAATAACTCAAGAAAAATCCAATTATTTACTCTACAAGAATGAAATGCTTGTTATGCCTAATATACTTAGTTTAACCTGTATCTGTTTTAATTCTGTTCTTTATCCTACTAGTTTTTTCTTTGCCAAATTACCCGAAGCTTATGCTATTTTCAATCCAATCGTGGATATTATGCCTGTTATACCTCTATTCTTTTTTCTATTAGCCTTTGTTTGGCAAGCTGCTGTAAGTTTTCGATGAAATCTTTAGTACTCTGTATGCCAAATTGAATGATGTGTTCATTCCAAAAAAATTTTAAAATGGGTAAAAGCCGAGAAGTTTTATATTTTTATATTATGAACCTTCGATTCTAAAATTTAAATTCTTCTACATTGAATGGGTAGCTACAGCAATAAATTTGGATCAGCCTTTCTACTCCCCTGCACCTAGGTTGAGCAGGTACCTAAAGGTACCTACACAATACCTAACCACCTAACCCTATTTTTGCTATTGATAAGAGTGCTTATTATAAAAGAATTCTTGCAATTTTTTTCAAGAATTCTTTTTTGCATTTTTAGGTATAAAAAAAAACCATCCTAGTGGATCCGTGTGGTAAGGAAAAACTGGTAATCTATTCCTTAAAAAAAAATCTTGGAGATTATGTAATGCTTACTCTCAAACTTTTTGTTTATACAGTAGTGATATTCTTTGTTTCACTCTTTATCTTTGGATTCTTATCTAATGACCCAGGACGGAATCCTGGACGCGAGGAGTAAAAATTCAGTTTTTTTTTTTCTTATTGGATTTGTTTCGTACATTTATCTATGAGAAAATCCGGGGGTCAGAATTCTTTCCAATTCGAAAGTCCCAAATGATCCAAGGGAGCGGAAAGAGAGGGATTCGAACCCTCGGTACAAAAAAATTGTACAACGGATTAGCAATCCGCCGCTTTAGTCCACTCAGCCATCTCTCCACGTTCCAAAGCGAAAGGTTTCCGTGATATGATATAGGCAAGAATAAGAAATAACGGTTGCAAAAAACCCTTTTTTTTCTTTCAAAAGTCTATAAAAATTATATTGCCAATTCCATTTTAATTATATTCTTTTTTCTTAATGTTAATAAAAAAAGAAGAAAATTCTTGTTTTTTCTTTCTAAAAATCGATATTGGCCGAGAGACAATCAAATAGATTTTCTCTTTAGCGGGCATTTCCATATAGGACTTGTTATAATTATAATAAAACAAGCAGGTTATATAAAAAAAACGCTTTTTTTGTCGATTATTTATCAAGAAAGCAAAAAGGGTTCTTATCAAATCCACCATAAAATTGGAAAGAAGCATAAAGTAAGTAGACCTGACTCCTTTAATGATGCCTCTATCCGCTATTCTGATATATAAATTCGATGTAGATGAAATTGTATAAGCGAATTTTTTTTATTTCCTTAGACTTAGACCGCGCAAGACAAGAATTTTTCGCTATTTACGATTTCATATTCTTGTTACTAGATGTTCTATAGGAATAAGAAGAAATCGCAACTCCTTTGCGCTACACATAAAATTGGATTTCGAAGGTCCATTTTTTTTTTTCAGAATCCTCTATTATTTTAGTTCTTCCACCCATGCAATAGAGAGGGAATGGGAAAAGAAGGGTTACTTTTATTTGCATTTTTCCCTTAAAAGATAGACTTTGAAATAGGAGTCTTGGAATAATGCTGAATTCAAAGGTTTATTTCTTTCTATAGTATAAGAAAAACAATTTATTTCTATTTCTATAGTATAAGAAAAACAAATAAATAGTATAAGAAAAACAAATCGAATCAAATTCATGGATTTACCACGACCTCGGTTGTGACTGTGACTCCATAGATAAAAATGGGAAATTTCTCTCTTCGAGACCATTGAAAAAGGGCATTGAACGAGAAAGAAATCGTCCACAGATAATAAAACTATCATATGCCTTGGAAAGTGATATGAGGTGCTCGGAAATGGTTGAAGTAATTGAATAGGAGGATCACTATGACTATAGCCCTTGGTAGAATTCCTAAAGAAGAAAATGATCTATTTGATACTATGGATGACTGGTTACGAAGGGACCGTTTCGTTTTTGTAGGATGGTCTGGCCTATTGCTCTTTCCTTGTGCTTATTTCGCTTTAGGGGGTTGGTTTACAGGGACAACTTTTGTAACTTCTTGGTATACCCATGGATTGGCTAGTTCCTATTTGGAAGGTTGTAATTTCTTAACCGCAGCAGTTTCTACCCCTGCCAATAGTTTAGCACACTCTTTGTTGCTACTATGGGGGCCCGAAGCACAAGGAGATTTTACTCGTTGGTGTCAATTAGGCGGTCTATGGACTTTTGTAGCTCTCCACGGGGCTTTTGCACTAATAGGTTTCATGTTACGCCAATTTGAACTTGCTCGGTCTGTTCAATTGCGGCCTTATAATGCAATCTCATTCTCTGGTCCAATTGCTGTTTTTGTTTCTGTATTCCTTATTTATCCACTGGGGCAATCTGGTTGGTTCTTTGCGCCGAGTTTTGGCGTAGCAGCGATATTTCGATTCATCCTTTTCTTCCAAGGATTTCATAATTGGACGTTGAACCCATTTCATATGATGGGAGTTGCCGGAGTATTAGGTGCGGCTCTGCTATGCGCTATTCATGGAGCGACCGTAGAAAACACTCTATTTGAGGACGGTGATGGTGCAAATACCTTCCGTGCTTTTAACCCAACTCAAGCTGAAGAAACTTATTCAATGGTCACTGCTAACCGCTTTTGGTCCCAAATCTTTGGTGTTGCTTTTTCCAATAAACGTTGGTTACATTTCTTTATGCTATTTGTACCCGTCACCGGTTTATGGATGAGTGCTATTGGCGTAGTTGGCTTGGCTCTGAACTTACGTGCCTATGACTTTGTTTCCCAGGAAATCCGTGCAGCGGAAGATCCTGAATTTGAGACTTTCTACACCAAAAATATTCTTTTAAACGAGGGTATTCGTGCGTGGATGGCAGCTCAGGATCAGCCTCATGAAAATCTTATATTCCCTGAGGAGGTTCTACCACGTGGAAACGCTCTTTAATGGAACTTTCGTTTTAGCTGGTCGTGACCAAGAAACCACCGGCTTTGCTTGGTGGGCTGGGAATGCCAGACTTATCAATTTGTCCGGTAAACTGCTTGGAGCTCATGTAGCTCATGCCGGATTAATCGTATTCTGGGCCGGAGCAATGAACCTATTTGAAGTGGCCCATTTCGTACCAGAAAAGCCCATGTATGAACAAGGGTTGATTTTACTTCCACACTTAGCTACTCTAGGTTGGGGAGTAGGGCCAGGGGGGGAAGTTCTAGATACTTTTCCGTACTTTGTATCTGGCGTACTTCACCTAATTTCCTCCGCAGTCTTAGGCTTCGGTGGCATTTATCACGCGCTTCTGGGACCCGAGACTCTTGAGGAATCTTTTCCATTCTTTGGTTATGTCTGGAAAGATAGAAATAAAATGACTACAATTTTGGGTATTCACTTAATTTTGTTAGGTCTAGGTGCTTTTCTTCTAGTACTCAAGGCTCTTTATTTTGGCGGTGTATATGATACCTGGGCCCCTGGGGGGGGAGATGTAAGAAAAATTACCAATTTGACCCTTAGTCCCAGTGTTATATTTGGTTATTTACTAAAATCTCCTTTTGGTGGAGAAGGGTGGATTGTTAGTGTAGATGATTTAGAAGATATAATTGGTGGGCATGTATGGTTGGGTTTTATTTGTGTATTTGGCGGAATTTGGCATATTTTAACCAAACCCTTCGCATGGGCTCGCCGTGCATTTGTATGGTCTGGAGAAGCTTACTTGTCTTATAGTTTAGCTGCTTTATCTGTCTTTGGTTTTATCGCTTGTTGTTTTGTATGGTTCAATAATACAGCTTATCCGAGTGAGTTTTATGGACCCACCGGGCCAGAAGCTTCTCAAGCTCAAGCATTTACTTTTCTAGTTAGAGACCAGCGTCTTGGAGCTAATGTGGGATCCGCTCAAGGACCCACAGGTTTAGGTAAATATCTAATGCGTTCCCCAACTGGGGAGGTTATCTTTGGAGGGGAAACTATGCGTTTTTGGGACCTTCGTGCTCCATGGTTAGAACCTCTAAGGGGCCCCAACGGTTTGGACTTGAGTAGGTTGAAAAAAGACATACAACCTTGGCAAGAACGACGCTCAGCAGAATATATGACCCACGCTCCTTTAGGCTCTTTAAATTCCGTGGGTGGCGTAGCTACCGAGATCAATGCAGTTAATTATGTCTCTCCTAGAAGTTGGTTATCAACTTCTCATTTTGTTCTAGGATTCTTCTTTTTTGTGGGCCATTTATGGCATGCAGGAAGAGCCCGAGCTGCTGCAGCAGGTTTTGAAAAGGGAATCGATCGTGATTTGGAACCTGTTCTTTACATGAACCCTCTTAACTAAGATTTTCTTATTTATACCTGTTCTACTTTTTTTCTGTTCTGGCTCGGTTATTCCATCTAGCCGAGCCATTCATTCCTTTTTATGAAAGAAAGATAAGGGACAGAAAAAAAAAATAAATAAAAATGAAAGAAACAAACGTATTCAATAAGCAAAAGGAGAGAGAGGGATTCGAACCCTCGATAGTTCCTAGAACTATACCGGTTTTCAAGACCGGAGCTATCAACCACTCAGCCATCTCTCCACAGCCTAATCCTTATTTTACTCCTACAAATAGAACATAGCCATATAAAAAATAAAAAGATTTATTAGCCTCTAGAAAGATATCAGATACAAGTTCCTTTTCGATATATCTCTGTATACTGTATACACGGATACAGGATCCGCTATACCCGCTTGTGAAATAAAGAGTAAATAATCTCTTCTCACCCCCATATCCAAATAAAAAAGCGGTTTAAGTAATAAATTTGAATTAAAGAGAAGAATCAATGGATTCATGATTAAACCCCTCCTACTTCTTGTATTTTTTTACAATTTTGGTTTAAGTGAGGGATCAAATATGTAGTCAACTTTATTTGATGGTAGCTTGGAGGATTAGAAATATGACTATTGCTTTCCAATTAGCTGTTTTTGCATTAATTGCGACTTCCTCAGTCTTAGTAATTAGTGTACCCCTTGTATTTGCTTCTCCTGATGGTTGGTCAAATAATAAAAATGTTGTATTTTCCGGTACATCATTATGGATTGGACTAGTCTTTCTCGTAGCTATTCTGAATTCTCTCATTTCTTAAATGAAATTTGGTTAATATTTATTAACCCCATAAAAAAGAAATAATAAAGGCCATTTCTTCTAAAAAATTAGAATAGTGAGACGTATTAAAACGCAATTTGCGTTCCGAATTGCTAGCTCTTCTCTTTCAGTATTATGAAATTCCATTCCCATTAGAATATTCATTGACAGATAATAAAAAAAGGAAAACTCTAATATAATAGAAAATGAAATGAAACGGTCGACCCAGACATAGAAGGTCGACCCAGGCGGATATACGCTATAAAATATATACCGTAGCGAGCGTAGTTCAATGGTAAAATATCTCCTTGCCAAGGAGAAGATACGGGTTCGATTCCCGCCGCTCGCCCGCTTAATTTATCAAAGTACTATGATAAAAAGTTTAGTCTAGTTAACTGTTTAACTACTTATATTAAATTAAGTATTAATTAGGTGTTAGTCTAGTGCCGTATCCCTTACTATCTTACCCTTCCTTTGCATCCCACTCAAAAAAAGAGGGCGCTCCAGAGGCAGAAATAGAACTCGCCAACAGAGCTCCAAAAATTGGGTATTAACTGAGACAAACAACGGGCAAACTTTTTTTAAAGGGAAGGGAGAGGTAGACTGTCCCTTTCGTTTCATTTTTATTTTCTGCAGGGTAGGGAGAGGCCTTGCGCCTTCTTTTTTTGAAGGCAAGTGACTTCGCAAACTGCTCAATTTTGCCCTCTAGGGCCGGGAACTAATGAATAAAAAAGGGTTGGATACGCCCCTCTACCATACATATCTAGAGAAATAGAATAGTCCTTTTATACAGACTGCTAAGTGCGGAGACGGGAATCGAACCCGTGACCTCAAGGTTATGAGCCTCGTGAGCTACCAAACTGCTCTACTCCGCTCTGGAGTACCAGAAACTGGTGGACAAAAAAGGCTTGAATACAAGCCTCTAACATGTCTAGACAAATAGAATACTCCTTTTATACAGAATGGAGCGGGTAGCGGGAATCGAACCCGCATCGTTAGCTTGGAAGGCTAGGGGTTATAGTCGACGTTGGTTGATTATTTTTAACGTCTCTAATTCAAAACCGAACATGAAATTTTGATTTCATTCGGCTCCTTTATGGATATTCTCACCACTTAACATCTATGTCAGCTTTTCTATTTGAATGGAACCAAAGCTCTCCGCTTTCTAGATGATCCTTATAGAGTAGGAGATAGAAATTCTATCTAAATTCATCTAATCTACTTACTTCGTTCCCTAATTTCATTCAAGAGATCCTGAGGAAAAGAATTGGGTTTCCACCGAGCTGAAACAATATGCGGATGGTTCTAGTAAACCAAAACTATCGTTTTTTAGCTATTTGGCTTCCTTATTCCTTATTTTAAGAAGATTTAGTTACGATTGGAAATCAACTTTTTTGTATCTTCATCCATAGATCCTTTACTCATATTTTCAAAATTGGAATACTTAATCCAATGCAAAATTATGCTTCGCGACTCTGTACTCATAATCCTATTTTTATTTTGGATGCAATTTAAATTAGTCTTTGGATACAAATCGCCAGAATGTATATTCTTCCTCAATATGCTATTGAGAGGAAAAGGATTTAATCCTTTATAAGAACTAAAGTTTTCATCGGAATATAAAAATAAAAAACTTAAGGATGCCTTAAGTATATCATTTCAAATTCAGTTATTAATAGAACGAATCACACTTTTACCACTAAACTATACCCGCTACATTGTAGATTATGGTATAAATGGTACCCTTTGTCAAGGATAGCCATTTGACAAGAAGGCTAATTCCCCCTTATTGAATCAGATGGAGAAGGTTCATGACACTGAGCCGTTGGTACTTCTACTTCGATCGCTCGCCTTTACTTTAGGATTTAGATAGCCCCTCTGGTCTGTAAAAAAAATCTTTTCTTACCATGCTAATAGCGCCTGAACCAAATGTATTTATTTTGATTAGGATCCTATTCTACGGTTACGACTACAATAATAATTATTTACTTTGCAAGGACGTAAGTGTGTCAGACTGCTAAATTGTTTTATTATTCCTACAATATAAACTAGGGGATATAGGGGGTAACACTGTCCCTATAAATTCCTTTTTTCCTTTTCTTTTTTGTCCAGAATTGAACAAAAAAGAAATTATGGAAGATGTTTTCTTCCCCCATTAAGTCCGAGCCATAGAGTAAGAGTGAGATGAGTTTTCCAAATTCATCATAGACTTTCCCTATGGCTTGATAGAAGTAAGCAGCAAAGAGTCGTAACTTAAAGAAAAAAACGGACAGGGCCGACAGATTTACCTGATGTAAAGAAGATCCTAAAAGTCTCTGATTAGTCGACTCTCTCCATTTAACACTTTCCTCTCTCTCCTTTTTTCCACTGACTCAATTCTAGTTTATTAGATTCTTGTTTAAAAGAATGCAAAAAGTTCAATAGAACTAAGAACACATAAAAAATAGCATAGAGGATCAAGGCCATTACCAAAAGTTCCTCCCAAGGATCCTATATCCTATTGGGTATCTGTTCCCCGCCTTTTCCCGCTAGGATCGGAAATCTTATATTTTCCATATCCATATACCGTTGAATCCTTGGGGTTCCAGAATCCGCCTATTTTACTAGTCTTCGGAAACGGAAAACCCTGAACCAAGAAGAGTTGGATATGTTATGTAGGGTATGTTTTTTTTTATTAATTTTATTTTGAGCTCTCAAGATATCGATATATACATATACAATCTCTACATAATGTCTCTCTCTCTATCTCTATATATTATATATATAATATGTACATTATGCAGTAGACCCATAATGGGAAATCCAAGTGGCTAATTTTTGAATTAAATAAAAAGCCCTTTTAACTCAGTGGTAGAGTAATGCCATGGTAAGGCATAAGTCATCGGTTCAAATCCGATAAAGGGCTTTTTAAATTAGTGGTAGAGTAATCTCGTGCTAAGACGTAAGTCGTTGGTTCGAATCTGATAGAGTACTTTTCTACTAAATTGATTCACTTTTTTTCTTTGTTTTTGAAACTTTCTCTATATTTTTAGAGAATTTTATGACTTAGTGCGGGATGGATGCATTTTTGGTATGAACACTAAATGAAGCACGGAGAATTAATCTATAACGATCAACTAAAAAAAATCCTAGATGAAAACATAACAGAAAAGTTGGAAAAACTCTTTGCTTTGGATCTATTTATACTTTTCGAGTATATTGACAATTCCAAAAAACTGCTCATACTATGATTATAGTATAATCACGAGCGGTTGTATATGGCCCTATCGTCTAGTGATGCCCCTATCGTCTAGTGGTTCAGGACATCTCTCTTTCAAGGAGGCAGCGGGGATTCGACTTCCCCTGGGGGTAGGGAGTATTATGAAAGGAGGTTAATCATAGATTAGCAAAAACCCTAGAATAAATTCTTCCTGGGTCGATGCCCGAGTGGTTAATGGGGACGGACTGTAAATTCGTTGACAATGTCTACGCTGGTTCAAATCCAGCTCGGCCCAAACCAAAAATCTAGGGCTTCGTGAGTATGAACTAAATCCTTTTGTTTTTCTTCCATAAAATAAAATGTCTGATCTATAGAAATAAAAGATAAAGAAAAAAGGGAAATTTTTTTTTCTAATCCATATCTCTCTCATTCCTTTCTTACAAACAAAAGAGTTTTTCTTATTGAAGGCTGGATTATTATCCATTTTTAGTGATAAAAAATCACGACATACTAGTTATGTCACTCTCACTATACCCACGTATAATATAATATGTGGGTATGTAGTATATGATTCGTCTATTTCTTAGAGTACGAAAGACGAATCGAATCTTCTTATGGTTCTATTTAAGAATGGGTATGCCATACACCCCGCGGGGATTGTAGTTCAATTGGTCAGAGCACCGCCCTGTCAAGGCGGAAGCTGCGGGTTCGAGCCCCGTCAGTCCCGAACTAGGGTTCAATGAATGGAGAAATTGATATTTCCTTTTTCCATGAAAAAAAGGGGCAGGGAGCAAGATCAAATACCCACAGGGCACCCTTACTTCACTTTTTTATTTTGCATCTCTCATTAAAGAGGGAGGGAGGGCATATAGGAATTTTTTTTTCACTACTCCCAATCGATAAAGAAAGACACACATACGATATGTGGATTAGTAGAATTTAGGATATTATATTACTCTATCTTTCTTTATGATGATACCATCCTCATCTTAATTTCCTATTCCACTCTTATGGAATAGAGTACCGGTATTTTACCGGAATCCATACATAAATCGTATTCCCTTTTTATTTCAGACCTCTTTTCCCCATCTCACTTCTACTGCTTATTTGGATGTCTATGTGACCCATAGAAAGTGAAAGTTGGTCATATAATACATACATAATTGTATGTATAACTATAAGAAAAAGGAAGGGAAATTGTATAAGATTAAGAAAGTATAAGATTAAGAAAGCTCGTGGGTTAGAGATATAGAAAAGAAAAAGTAGAAAAGGATTAAAAAAGAGGGAATTCCTAATCCAATCAAAAAACCCATTTTGGTCTTAGTGTGGATAGAGGATCTTCCTATGTTATACTATATAACTCTCATCCGTGAAATATAACTCTCATCCATGAATTGATTTGATAGATCCGATATTCATAATATTGAATTGATTCAGTATTATCAGAATGCAAGCCCTACCCTTGAATTTACAAGATACCCCTTTTTCCTCTCCATGGGATTACATCCCGAGTTATTGTGAAAATAAAAAATAAAGAGGTTATGGAAGTCAATATTCTCGCATTTATTGCTACTGCACTGTTCATTCTAGTTCCTACTTCTTTTTTACTTATTATTTATGTAAAAACAGTCAGCCAAAATAATTAATTGGAATTCCAATTAATCATTGAAGAAATTAAAAAGGGATTAAATAAAAAAAATCCAAGTCTTAAATGAAAGGATCTGGTTGGAATCTTAAAGTGTGGTAGAAAGAACTACATATAGTTTTTTCTACGACACTTTAGATTCTTTCTATTATATTATCTTTGAATCTACATAGAATAGATTAGTAGATTGAAATAGTTAAGTAGTCTAATTCAATTTCTTTTTTCATTGCATCCACTTAATTTCAATCAGGTCAAAATAAAAAAATCTAAGACAATTCTTGACCAAAGAATCCATGGAAGGAAAGAAAAATAATATGAAGAATAGACTATAGTAAAAAGTAAAAGGAAATGGAAAATGTGTGATATGCCGTGAATAGTTCCGTGGAAGAAAGTCTAATTTTCTTATGTATAGAACTTTTTTTAACCATTCGTCATTTCTAGTAGAAATTCTGAATTGGTATAATGGCTCTTTCTTACATTACAACTTACAATACAAGAGTTTCTTACAGGAGTGAAACAAAACTAAAGAAAAAGATTAAAGAATAACGTTTGACAAAATGATTAATGCAAAATGATCCATTAAAGAAAAGAATTGATACAACAATTTGATTACTTAATCAATTAGTAGTATCCCTAGAGTCCACTCCTTCCCCATACTACTAGTGAAAGAGAAAATGTAAAGACTACCATTAAAGCAGCCCAAGCGAGACTTACTATATCCATCTAAATTATGTCTCCTATTTCTATGAAGGGATTATTCTACTATTGATCAATAATCATAGTGGAATCAAGGGTACAGAGTCAAAAAGGGATTCCGCCCTAAGGCCATGGATCAATCAGTTCAAGGAATTTACTCCTAACAAATTCTTATAGGAATTCTGGTAGAATTAGAGAGCATTAAAAATACGAGATACTATAGCCCTTTTTTCCTTAAAAAAGAAAGAGTACGGGAATGATGTCCTGAATAGAAGAAGCGGGAATAGGAAGATTTTTTATTCCTTTTGTTACTCTTTTTTTTTTTTTTAAGCAAAGGACGCCCGAATATACCATAAAATTATCGATAGATAAATATTTATTGGATACCTACCTTACCTAATGTTTATTTTTGACCTAAACCCTGCAGCCTTGCTTTGTATCATTCTATGAAAGAATGAAGAGATTTTATCCATAATACAACTCCTAAATTGATTTTTGATCGACCTATTTAATCTGATTCTCGTTAGAATTAAGTAGTCCTTACTTTAGTGTATGTAGGTAACATAAGATGTACGATAAAAAAATGTATAATAATTAGTAAGTCTTGATATTCTTTCGTGGAGTCCCTTCTTGAATCTTAGATTGAAAAAAAAAAAGAATGCCCCTTAGGGACCTTTCTTTGGATACCAAGATTTCTGACATCTTATCCTCGTATTTTAAAATTATCAAATCGAATCTCAATTAAGAACCAATTCAAATTCATATAATAAAAGAATAAGGAAACACTACCTCACCCCTATTGATAACCATTTTGGCCACTACCGTCAAAACAAACCCTAACCCTAGTTTGAGGATAGAACTATGGTATGGTTTCTCTAAACCCAGTATCGGCAGGCCCAGTTACTCTCTTGCCCGAACTTATGCGAAGTAAAAATTTATCGAATTCGATCAGCACTATAAAAAAAACCTAAGTATTTTATTGATCAGGCGGCACCCAGATTTGAACTGGGGATAAAGGATTTGCAGTCCCCTGCCTTACCGCTTGGCCATGCCGCCAAAAAATCCGATCAAAAATCTAGAAAACAGCAAGTATTCATCCACGTTTTCTTACGAAAAGCCCCTTTTATTTTGAATATAATTCTACTTACTTTTTTCCAATCTTTTTCAAAAAATCTATTCCTGCTTTTTTTGATCCAGTTTCTATTATTCTCCTCGATAGATTCTATCTTAAAACATACATTGTTAACACAATAAAACTTCCCATTTCTTTCTATTGAGATGAAAAAGAAGAAAAAGTGGATTTCTATTCACAGGCTGCAAAATTCAGAATAAATTGGAACCGTTAACTAGAATTCTCTTTTTTTTATTGCAGTAGTGAACTACTCTTAAATCGGTATTATCTCCCCCCCCTTCAATGGCATAATAAAATATTATGGCTTTATGCTTAATCCGTGTATAGGTAAACTTTAGGTCCGAACAGCATTATTATCCAAAGATCCCCTTTATGTACATATCTCTATGGGGAATCATGCTTTAATTTTTCAAAGTATTAAATTAAATATCTTGAATAAAAAAAGGAAATTTGCTCTGATATAGAGTATAACCTGACTATCTTGGCGTACCCAAGTGAAATTACGATAAAAGAAAAGCATGGATATGGGGAGAGGTGGATAACTAGATTGGCATGTACTTAAAAAAGGGACTTACTTTATTTTAGAATTCCACAATGAAATACTGAATTTTCTAGCAATTATACTACTCCGATCCGAAATAAAAAAGAACCCTCAAATTATTTTGAGAAATTAAAGTAAGCACGCTATTCTAAATCGAAGTAAAGTCAAACTTTCTAGTATATTATATTACGGCTTTATTACATTCATAGAAAGGAGATAAAATGAGAAATCTTTGCCATCCAATCTGATTAGAATATCATAACATAAAGTATAAGTGGCAGAATTTTTTTTGTAGGAATGTTTTATCAATTCATTTTCATTTCATTTGTACCCCTGGCAAACTCGAACTTTCGTCCAAATGGTCTCTATTCATATGTATGAAATACATATATGAAATACGTATGTGGAGTTCCCTAGAATTTCATGTGATTCAGTAAACAGAATATAGATTCCATGATTGCTAGATCGATCCATAGGGATTGATGAAGAGTGAGCTGATAATGGAATTTTTCTTTGATAAACAGGAAACTTAAGATTAAGATGCTCCGGAATGGAAACGAGGGAATGTCCACAATACCCGGATTTAGTCAGATCCAATTCGAGGGATTTTGTAGGTTCATTAATCAAGCCTTGGCAGAAGAACTTGACAAGTTTCCAACAATTAAAGATCCAGATCACGAAATTGCATTTCAATTATTTGCGAAAGGATATCAACTGCTAGAACCCTCGATAAAAGAAAGAGATGCTGTGTATGAATCACTCACACTATTCTTCCGAATTATATGTATCTGCGAGATTAATTTTTGGTTTCGATGTGCAAAAGCAAACCATTTCTATCGGAAACATTCCTATAATGAATTCCTTAGGAACCTTTATTATAAATGGAATATACCGAATTGTGATCAATCAAATATTGCTAAGTCCTGGTATTTACTACCGCTCGGAATTAGATCATAAGGGAATTTCTATCTACACTGGCACTATAATATCAGATTGGGGGGGGAGATCGGAATTAGCAATTGATAAAAAAGAAAGGATATGGGCTCGCGTGAGTAGAAAACAAAAGATATCTATTCTAGTTCTATCATCAGCTATGGGTTCGAATCTAAGAGAAATTCTGGATAATGTTTCCTACCCTGAAATTTTCTTGTCTTTCCCGAATGCTAAAGAGAAGAAGAGGATTGAGTCAAAAGAAAAAGCTATTTTGGAGTTTTATCAACAATTTGCTTGTGTAGGTGGGGACCTGGTATTTTCGGAGTCCTTATGCGAGGAATTACAAAAGAAATTTTTTCAACAAAAATGTGAATTAGGAAGGATTGGTCGACGAAATATGAATCGGAGACTTAATCTTGATATTCCTCAGAACAATACATTCTTGTTACCACGAGATGTATTGGCCGCTACGGATCATTTGATTGGAATGAAATTTGGAACGGGTATACTTGACGATGACGATATGAATCACTTGAAAAATAAACGTATTCGTTCGGTTGCGGATCTGTTACAAGATCAATTCGGATTGGCTCTTGGTCGTTTACAACATGCAGTTCAAAAAACTATTCGTAGAGTATTCATACGTCAATCGAAACCGACTCCCCAAACTTTGGTAACTCCAACTTCAACTTCAATTTTATTAATAACTACTTATGAGACCTTTTTTGGCACATACCCGTTATCTCAAGTTTTTGATCAAACGAATCCATTGACACAAACTGTTCATGGGCGAAAAGTGAGTTGTTTAGGTCCTGGAGGGTTGACGGGGAGAACCGCAAGTTTTCGGAGCCGAGATATTCATCCGAGTCACTATGGGCGTATTTGTCCAATTGACACGTCTGAAGGAATCAATGTTGGACTTACTGGATCCTTAACAATTCATGCGAGAATTGATCACTTGTGGGGATCCATAGAGAGTCCGTTTTATGAAATATCTGCTGAGAAAGCAAAAGAAAAAAAAGAGAGACAGGTGGTTTATCTATCACCAAATAGAGATGAATATTATATGATAGCAGCAGGAAATTCTTTGTCCTTGAATCAAGGTATTCAGGAAGAACAGGTTGTTCCGGCTAGATACCGTCAAGAATTCTTGACTATTGCATGGGAACAGATTCATGTTAGAAGTATTTTTCCTTTCCAATATTTTTCTATTGGGGGTTCTCTCATTCCTTTTATTGAGCACAATGATGCGAATCGGGCTTTAATGAGTTCTAATATGCAGCGCCAAGCAGTTCCGCTTTCTCGGTCCGAGAAATGCATTGTTGGAACTGGATTGGAACGCCAAACAGCTCTAGATTCGAGGGTTTCCATTATAGCCGAACGCGAGGGAAAGATCATTTCTACTGATAGTCATAAGATACTTTTATCAAGTAGTGGGAAGACTATAAGTATTCCTTTAGTTAACCACCGTCGCTCTAACAAAAATACTTGTATGCACCAAAAACCCCGGGTTCCACGGGGTAAATCCATTAAAAAAGGACAAATTTTAGCAGAAGGAGCTGCTACAATTGGGGGCGAACTTGCTTTAGGAAAAAACGTATTAGTAGCTTATATGCCATGGGAAGGTTACAATTTTGAAGACGCAGTACTAATTAGCGAACGTTTGGTATATGAAGATATTTATACCTCTTTTCACATCCGGAAATATGAAATTCAGACGGATACGACAAGCCAGGGCTCCGCTGAAAAAATCACTAAAGAAATACCACATCTAGAAGAACATTTACTCCGCAATTTGGACAGAAATGGAGTTGTTAGGTTGGGATCCTGGGTAGAAACTGGTGATATTTTAGTAGGTAAATTAACGCCTCAGATAGCGAGCGAATCATCTTATATCGCGGAAGCTGGATTATTACGGGCCATATTTGGCCTTGAGGTTTCCACTTCAAAAGAAACTTCTCTGAAATTACCTATAGGTGGAAGAGGGCGCGTTATCGATGTGAAATGGATCCAAAGGGACCCGCTCGACATAATGGTTCGTGTATATATTTTACAGAAACGTGAAATCAAAGTTGGGGATAAAGTAGCCGGAAGACATGGGAATAAAGGGATCATTTCCAAAATTTTGCCTAGGCAAGATATGCCCTATTTGCAAGATGGAACACCCGTTGATATGGTCTTCAATCCCTTAGGAGTACCCTCCCGAATGAATGTGGGACAAATATTTGAAAGCTCGCTCGGATTAGCGGGGGATCTGCTAAAGAAACATTATAGAATAGCACCCTTTGATGAGAGATATGAGCAAGAGGCTTCAAGAAAACTTGTGTTTTCAGAATTATATGAAGCCAGTAAAGAAACAAAAAATCCATGGGTATTTGAACCCGAGTACCCGGGAAAAAGCAGAATATTTGATGGAAGAACAGGCGACCCCTTTGAGCAACCTGTTCTAATAGGGAAGTCCTATATCTTAAAATTAATTCATCAAGTTGATGAGAAAATTCATGGGCGTTCTACTGGGCCCTACTCACTTGTTACACAACAACCGGTTAGAGGAAGAGCCAAGCAAGGGGGACAACGAGTAGGAGAAATGGAAGTTTGGGCTTTAGAAGGATTTGGTGTTGCTCATATTTTACAAGAGATACTTACTTATAAATCTGACCATCTTATAGCTCGC
The DNA here is from genome assembly GCF_056163025.1 of Triticum urartu. Taxonomy (NCBI): domain Eukaryota; kingdom Viridiplantae; phylum Streptophyta; class Magnoliopsida; order Poales; family Poaceae; genus Triticum; species Triticum urartu. The sequence goes on along the minus strand of NW_028260368.1, from coordinate 2,346,520 downwards.
CAAGAAATACTTAATGCTACGATCTGGGGAAAAAGAATACCTAATCATGAGGATCCTCCAGAATCTTTTCGAGTGCTCGTTCGAGAACTACGATCTTTGGCTCTAGAACTGAATCATTTCCTTGTATCTGAAAAGAACTTCCAGGTTAATAGGGAGGAAGTTTGATCGGAATAAATATAAATTCTTTTCTTATTTCTATTTTATGATTGACCAATATAAACATCAACAACTTCAAATTGGACTCGTTTCCCCTCAACAAATAAAGGCTTGGGCTAACAAAAACCTACCTAATGGAGAAGTCGTTGGCGAAGTCACAAGGCCCTCTACTTTTCATTATAAAACCGATAAACCAGAAAAAGATGGATTGTTTTGCGAAAGAATCTTTGGACCCATAAAAAGCGGGATTTGCGCTTGTGGCAATTCTCGAGCGAGCGGAGCTGAAAACGAAGACGAAAGATTTTGCCAAAAATGCGGGGTCGAATTTGTGGATTCTCGGATACGAAGATATCAAATGGGATACATCAAACTCGCATGTCCCGTGACTCATGTGTGGTATTTGAAAGGTCTTCCTAGTTATATCGCGAATCTTTTAGATAAACCTCTTAAGAAGTTGGAGGGCCTAGTATACGGCGATTTCTCTTTTGCTAGGCCCAGCACTAAAAAACCCACTTTTTTACGATTACGAGGTTTATTCGAAGAGGAAATTGCATCCTGTAACCACAGCATTTCTCCCTTTTTTTCTACCCCAGGCTTTGCAACATTTCGAAATCGGGAAATTGCGACAGGAGCAGGTGCTATTAGAGAACAATTAGCAGATTTGGATTTGCGAATTATTATAGAGAATTCTTTGGTCGAATGGAAGGAATTAGAAGACGAGGGGTATAGTGGAGATGAGTGGGAAGATAGAAAAAGACGAATAAGAAAAGTTTTTTTGATTAGACGCATGCAATTGGCGAAACATTTTATTCAAACAAATGTAGAACCAGAATGGATGGTTTTGTGCTTATTACCGGTTCTTCCTCCCGAATTGAGACCTATTGTTTATAGGTCTGGAGATAAAGTAGTGACTTCAGACATTAATGAACTTTATAAGAGAGTTATCCGTCGGAACAACAATCTTGCCTATCTATTAAAAAGAAGTGAATTAGCGCCAGCAGATTTAGTAATGTGCCAGGAAAAATTGGTACAAGAAGCCGTGGATACACTTCTTGATAGTGGGTCCCGCGGGCAACCGACGAGGGATGGTCACAATAAAGTATACAAATCACTTTCAGATGTAATTGAAGGTAAAGAGGGAAGGTTTCGCGAGACTCTGCTTGGGAAACGGGTCGATTACTCGGGGCGTTCTGTCATTGTTGTGGGTCCTTCGCTTTCATTACATCAATGTGGATTACCTCTAGAGATAGCAATAAAGCTTTTTCAGCTATTTGTAATTCGCGATTTAATCACGAAACGCGCCACTTCTAATGTAAGGATTGCTAAAAGGAAAATTTGGGAAAAAGAACCCATTGTATGGGAAATACTTCAAGAAGTTATGCGGGGACATCCTGTACTGTTAAATAGAGCACCTACCCTGCATAGATTAGGCATACAGGCCTTTCAACCCACTTTAGTAGAGGGGCGTACTATTTCTTTACACCCATTAGTGTGTAAGGGTTTCAATGCGGACTTTGATGGAGATCAAATGGCTGTTCATCTACCTTTATCCTTGGAAGCTCAGGCAGAAGCCCGTTTACTTATGTTTTCTCATATGAATCTCTTATCTCCCGCTATTGGGGATCCTATTTGCGTACCAACCCAAGACATGCTTATCGGGCTTTATGTATTAACGATTGGAAAGCGTCGAGGTATTTGTGCAAATAGATATAATAGTTGCAGAAACTACCCAAATCTAAAAGTAAATTACAATAATAATAATAATTTTAAATATAGGAAAGATAAAGAACCCCATTTTTCTAGTTCTTATGATGCACTGGGAGCTTATAGACAAAAACTAATCAGTTTAGATAGTCCCTTGTGGCTACGATGGAACCTGGATCAACGCGTCATTGGGTCAAGAGAAGTTCCGATTGAAGTTCAATATGAATCTTTGGGGACTTATCATGAGATTTATGCCCACTATCTAATAATGGGAAATAGAAAAAAAGAAATTCGTTCGATATACATTCGAACCACTCTTGGTCATATTTCTTTTTATAGAGAAATAGAGGAAGCCATACAAGGATTTAGTCAGGCCTATTCATACACTACCTAAACAAGAAAGTTAGATTCGGCGATGCCCCTCCCCTTTCGGGGGGCATTCCGATTTCCCTAGTATCATCATTATTTGCCACGCGAATCCAGATTGAGATTGAGGCAATTAAGTTAATTAAATTTTCGAATCACTGACTCAGGCCCATTGTCGAATCCTACTCAGCAATTGTCGAATCCTACTCAGCCGAAAAGGGGGTACTTATGTATGGCGGAACGGGCCAATCTGGTCTTTCATAATAAAGAGATAGACGGAACTGGTATGAAACGACTTATTAGCAGATTAATAGATCATTTTGGAATGGGATATACATCCCATATACTGGATCAACTAAAGACTCTGGGCTTCCATCAAGCCACTACTACATCGATTTCGTTAGGAATCGAGGATCTTTTAACAATACCCTCTAAGGGATGGTTAGTCCAAGACGCGGAACAACAGAGTTTTCTTTTGGAGAAACACTATTATTATGGGGCTGTACACGCGGTAGAAAAATTACGCCAATCTGTTGAGATATGGTATGCGACAAGTGAATATTTGAAACAAGAAATGAATTCAAATTTTCGGATAACGGATCCTTCTAATCCAGTCTATCTAATGTCTTTTTCAGGAGCCAGAGGAAATGCATCTCAAGTACACCAATTAGTAGGTATGAGAGGATTAATGTCGGACCCTCAAGGACAAATGATTGATTTACCTATTCAAAGCAATTTACGCGAGGGACTTTCTTTGACAGAATATATAATTTCCTGCTATGGAGCCCGCAAAGGGGTTGTAGATACTGCTGTGCGAACAGCAGATGCTGGATATCTTACACGTAGACTTGTTGAAGTAGTTCAACATATTATTGTGCGTAGAAGAGATTGTGGTACTATCCGAGGTATTTCTGTAAGTCCTCAAAATGGGATGACGGAAAAACTTTTTGTCCAAACACTAATTGGTCGTGTATTAGCAGACGATATATATATCGGTTCACGATGCATTGCCGCGCGAAATCAAGATATTGGAATTGGATTAGTCAATCGATTCATAACTGCCTTTCGAGCACAACCATTTCGAGCACAACCAATATATATTAGAACCCCCTTTACTTGCCGAAGCACTTCTTGGATCTGTCAATTATGCTATGGCCGGAGTCCTACTCATAGTGATCTGGTCGAATTGGGAGAAGCCGTAGGTATTATTGCAGGTCAATCAATTGGGGAGCCAGGGACTCAACTAACATTAAGAACTTTTCATACTGGCGGAGTATTCACAGGGGGTACTGCCGACCTTGTACGATCCCCTTCGAATGGAAAAATAAAATTCAATGAGAATTTGGTTCACCCCACACGTACCCGTCATGGGCAGCCTGCTTTTCTATGTTATATAGACTTGCATGTAACTATTCAGAGTCAAGATATTCTATATAGTGTGAATATTCCCTCAAAAAGCTTGATTCTAGTGCAAAATGATCAATATGTAAAATCCGAACAAGTAATTGCGGAGATTCGTGCCGGAACGTCCACTTTACATTTTAAAGAAAGGGTACAAAAGCATATTTATTCTGAATCAGACGGCGAAATGCACTGGAGTACTGATGTTTACCATGCGCCCGAATATCAATATGGTAATCTTCGCCGATTACCAAAAACAAGCCATTTATGGATATTGTCAGTAAGTATGTGCAGATCCAGTATAGCGTCTTTTTCACTCCACAAGGATCAAGATCAAATGAATACTTATGGTAAAAAAGATAGGGAAATTCTTGATTATTCAACGTCGGATCGAATCATGTCCAATGGCCATTGGAATTTTATCTATCCTTCTATTTTTCAAGATAATTCAGATTTGTTGGCGAAAAAGCGAAGAAATAGGTTCGTCATTCCATTACAATATCATCAAGAACAAGAGAAAGAACTAATATCCTGTTTTGGGATTTCGATTGAAATCCCCCTTATGGGTGTTTTACGTAGAAATACTATTTTTGCTTATTTTGACGATCCCCGATACAGAAAAGATAAAAAGGGTTCAGGAATTGTTAAATTTAGATATAGGACCCTAGAAGAAGAATATAGGACTCGAGCGGAAGACTCAGAAGAGGAATATGAGACCCTAGAAGACGAATACAGGACCCGAGAGGACGAATATGAATATGAAACCCTAGAAGAATCTAAATATGGAATCCTAGAAGACGAATACGAATATGAAACCCTAGAAGACGAATATGGGAGCCCAGAAAACGAATATGGGAACCCAGAGAACGAATATAGGACTTTAGAGAAAGACTCAGAAGAGGAATATGGGAGCCCAGAGAGCAAATATAGGACCCAAGAGGACGAATATGGAACTCTAGAGGAAGACTCAGAAGACGAATATGGCAGCCCCGGGGAAAGCGCAGAGGAAAAATATGGTACTTTAGAGGAAGACTCAGAAGAAGATTCAGAGGACGAATACGAGAGCCCAGAGGAAGATTCCATCTTAAAAAAAGAGGGTTTGATTGAGCATCGAGGAACAAAAGAATTTAGTCTAAAATACCAAAAAGAAGTAGATCGGTTTTTTTTCATTCTTCAAGAACTTCATATCTTGCCGAGATCTTCATCCCTAAAGATACTTGACAATAGTATTATTGGAGTGAATACACAACTCACAAAAAATACAAGAAGTCGACTAGGCGGACTGGTCCGAGTGAAGAGAAAAAAAAGCCATACGGAACTCAAAATATTTTCCGGAGATATTCATTTTCCTGAAGAGGCGGATAAGATATTAGGTGGCTGTTTGATACCGCCAGAAAGACAAAAAAAAGATTCTAAGGAATCAAAAAAAAGGAAAAATTGGGTCTATGTTCAACGGAAAAAAATTCTCAAGAGCAAGGAAAAGTATTTTGTTTCCGTTCGCCCTACAGTGGCATATGAAATGGACGAAGGAAGAAATTTAGCAACACTTTTCCCGCAGGATCTCTTGCAAGAAGAAAATAATCTCCAAATTCGACTTGTCAATTTTATTTCTCATGAAAATAGCAAGTTAACTCAAAGAATTTATCACACAAATAGTCAATTTGTTAGAACTTGCTTAGTAGTGAATTGGGAACAAGAAGAAAAAGAAAAGGCTGGTGCTTCCCTTGTTGAGGTAAGAGCAAATGATCTTATTCGCGATTTCCTAAGAATTGAGTTAGTCAAGTCCACTATTTCGTATACACGAAAAAGGTATGGTAGGACAAGTGCAGGACCGATTCCCCATAATAGGTTAGATCGCGCCAATATCAATTCTTTTTATTCCAAGGCGAAGATTGAATCACTTAGCCAACATCCAGAAGCTATTGGCACTTTGTTGAATCGAAATAAAGAATACCACTCTTTGATGATTTTGTCGGCATCCAACTGTTCTCGAATTGGTTTATTCAAGAATTCAAAACATCCCAATGCGATAAAAGAATGGAATCCTAGAATTCCTATTCGAGAAATTTTTGGGCCCTTAGGCGCTATTGTAGCTAGTATATCGCATTTTTCTTCATCTTACTATTTACTAACGCATAATAAAATCCTGTTAAAAAAATATTTGTTCGTTGACAATTTAAAACAAACCTTCCAAGTACTTCAAGAACTTAAATACTCTTTAATAGATGAAAATAAAAGGATTTCTAATTTCGATAGTAACATAATGTTGGATCCATTCCTTTTGAATTGTCACTTTGTCCATCATGATTCTTGGGAAGAGACATTGGCAATAATTCACCTTGGACAATTTATTTGTGAAAATGTATGTCTATTTAAATCGCACATAAAAAAATCCGGTCAAATTTTCATTGTAAATATGAATTCCTTTGTTATAAGAGCAGCTAAACCTTATTTGGCCACTACAGGAGCAACTGTTAATGGTCATTATGGAGAAATCCTTTACAAGGGAGATAGGTTAGTTACGTTTATATATGAAAAATCGAGATCTAGTGACATAACGCAAGGTCTTCCAAAAGTGGAACAAATCTTTGAAGCGCGTTCAATTGATTCATTATCCCCGAATCTCGAAAGGAGAATTGAGGATTGGAATGAGCGTATACCAAGAATTCTTGGGGTCCCTTGGGGATTCTTGATTGGAGCTGAGCTAACCATAGCCCAAAGTCGTATCTCTTTGGTTAATAAAATCCAAAAGGTTTATCGATCCCAAGGGGTACAGATCCATAATAGACATATAGAGATTATTATACGCCAAGTAACATCAAAAGTGCGGGTTTCCGAAGATGGAATGTCTAATGTTTTTTCGCCTGGGGAATTAATCGGACTATTGCGAGCGGAACGAGCAGGACGAGCTTTGGATGAATCGATCTATTATCGGGCAATCTTATTGGGAATAACAAGGGCTTCCCTGAATACCCAAAGTTTCATATCTGAAGCAAGTTTTCAAGAAACTGCTCGAGTTTTAGCAAAAGCTGCCCTACGAGGTCGCATTGATTGGTTGAAAGGCTTGAAAGAAAACGTAGTTCTGGGGGGGATTATACCTGTTGGTACCGGATTCCAAAAATTTGTGCATCGTTCCCCACAAGACAAGAACCTTTATTTCGAAATAAAAAAAAAAAATCTATTCGCGTCGGAAATGAGAGATTTTTTGTTTCTCCATACAGAATTAGTTTCTTCAGATTCTGACGTAACAAACAATTTTTATGAGACATAAGAACCCCCATAAAAATATTTTTTACTTTACTAGACTTTTGAACTTAGAACACTAACAGGTCAAATTTTAGATTTTTAAGATTTTTATTTTAATAAGTAAAACAAGTCAGTTAATTCATTAAGGTGGTTATGTTTATACCATGTATCAATGGCCAACTCTTATCTTAGTACAAGGTTCTCTCGGAACAATTATTATTTATTTCAAGCTATTTCGGATCTTTCTTAATCTTCAAAAAGAACTAAATTCCGTAATGGAATGGTAGGATTAAAAAAAAGGAAGTGTGGAAAAAATGACAAGAAGATATTGGAACATTAATTTGAAAGAGATGATAGAAGCAGGAGTTCATTTTGGTCATGGTATTAAGAAATGGAATCCTAAAATGGCCCCTTACATTTCGGCAAAGCGTAAAGGTACTCATATTATAAATCTCGCTAGAACGGCTCGTTTTTTATCAGAAGCTTGTGATTTAGTTTTTGATGCAGCAAGTCAGGGAAAAAGTTTCTTAATTGTTGGTACCAAAAAAAGAGCAACAGATTTAGTAGCATCAGCTGCAATAAGGGCTCGTTGTCATTATGTTAATAAAAAGTGGTTCAGTGGTATGTTAACGAATTGGTCGATTACGAAAACTAGACTTTCTCAATTTAGAGACTTAAGAGCAGAAGAAAAAATGGGAAAATTCCACCATCTCCCAAAAAGAGATGTGGCAATCTTGAAGAGAAAATTATCTACTTTGCAAAGGTATCTCGGCGGGATCAAATATATGACGAGATTGCCAGACATTGTGATCGTCCTTGATCAGCAAAAAGAGTATATAGCTCTTCGGGAATGTGCCATTTTGGGGATTCCTACTATTTCTTTAGTCGATACAAATTGTGACCCGGATCTCGCGAATATATCGATTCCAGCCAACGATGACACTATGACTTCAATTCGATTGATTCTTAACAAATTAGTATTTTCAATTTGTGAGGGCCGTTCTCTCTATATAAGAAATCGTTGATTAAGAATATATAGTGAATTCTTGGGCAACTGCGTAAATTTATGGAATCACTTACTTTACTATATCTTTTTTTTTGCATAGAATTTTTTTTGCATAGAAAAAAGAAGGGGAATATTGATATATATTAGAGGGTATTGATATATATTATGATCTGATGTGCTTTCTTGGTATCCTAAATATAAGATTAATACTTCAAGTTGCTGAGTTGAGAAAGAGATGGTTGAATCAAAAGAATTCCTTTTTTGAAGTTCAATTTTTATCAGAGGACAATATGAATATTATACCTTGTTCCATTAAAACACTCAAGGGGTTATACGATATATCGGGTGTAGAAGTAGGCCAACACTTCTATTGGCAAATAGGAGGTTTCCAAATTCATGCCCAAGTACTCATCACTTCTTGGGTCGTAATTACTATCTTGCTAGGTTCAGTTGTCATAGCTGTTCGGAATCCACAAACCATCCCGACCGACGGTCAGAATTTTTTTGAATATGTCCTTGAGTTTATTCGAGACTTGAGCAAAACTCAGATTGGAGAAGAATATGGTCCCTGGGTTCCCTTTATTGGAACTATGTTCCTTTTTATTTTTGTTTCGAATTGGTCGGGTGCTCTTTTACCTTGGAAAATTATAGAGTTACCCCATGGGGAATTAGCAGCGCCCACGAATGATATAAATACTACTGTTGCTTTAGCTTTACTCACGTCAGCGGCATATTTTTATGCTGGTCTTAGCAAAAAAGGATTGAGCTATTTCGAGAAATATATTAAACCAACTCCAATCCTTTTACCAATTAACATCCTAGAAGATTTCACAAAACCATTATCGCTTAGCTTTCGACTTTTCGGGAATATATTGGCGGATGAATTAGTCGTTGTTGTTCTTGTTTCTTTAGTCCCCTTAGTAATCCCTATACCGGTCATGTTTCTTGGATTATTTACAAGCGGTATTCAAGCTCTTATTTTTGCAACATTAGCCGCAGCCTATATAGGTGAATCCATGGAGGGTCATCATTGAATTGACTCTTTTTGGAAATAGTATTTTTTTTTTTTGCAGCTTAGCTCAATTCATGCATGGTTCCAGATAATCTGCTTGGTTGCAAAAAAATAGTTAGAAATGCGTATGAATATATAGCCTAGAGTTGTAGGAGAGAGAATAGAATAGACTATATTATGGAATTTTCAAAGTATATATGCATTAAGGAGGGTGGAGTCAGGCTAGATCTATACTATAATATCCTTAATGTCTATAAGTGGAGTCCTCTTTTATGCAGGTTTCCACTTTAAGCAATGATTTTAGAATCCGATTCAATAGAAAATGAGAAAATATGCAAACAAAATAGAAGAAACAAATGTATATATATAGGATATTATATTATATATTCCTAGGTTAGATTCATTATCTAATCCGATATATGGATATGGAATTCCCTTCTATGTAGTTCGGACAATTCACATTATCATTTCAATTTGATTTCAATTTGTACTTTTTAGTTACTTTACTTCTCCCCAATAGAGCTTAGAAGTAAGAATTTATTGGTTGATTGTATCCTTAACCATTTCTTTTTTTTGACACGAGGAACTACTCACCATGAATCCACTAATTGCTGCTGCTTCTGTTATTGCTGCTGGATTGGCCGTAGGGCTTGCTTCTATTGGACCTGGAGTTGGTCAAGGTACTGCTGCAGGACAAGCTGTAGAAGGTATTGCGAGACAGCCAGAAGCAGAAGGTAAAATACGAGGTACTTTATTGCTTAGTCTAGCTTTTATGGAAGCTTTAACAATTTATGGACTAGTTGTGGCACTAGCGCTTTTATTTGCGAACCCTTTTGTTTAATCTTAAAAAAAAAATTCTTTCGATTTCGATTAGATACTTTTTTCTTTTTTTAGTAAATTGGTATTTGCTTCCACAATTCCAATTATATCAATACTTTATTTAATTTACTCCTATTTATTACTCCTGGAATTATCTATTTATCGGGACAGATAATACCCCATTCTAGGAAGGGCTGAGTTGAGTATTATTAATTTAGAAGATATGCTCACCTTCTTATTTCCCGTCCTTAGTTTAGGAAAGTGGAAAGTTTTTTCCTTTTATTTTAGGAATTTTGGGAACAGAACATTTCAACAAAGGAAGTCTTTCACCGGTCAAACAAGACGTAAGACTTAATCTAAAAGAAATTACTAGATTGAATCTATTTGCATTAAAAAAACCGATCAAAAAAGGGCGAGCGAAGTAAGTGATCGAAAAACTTTGTTCTTTGTTCGTCCTATCTATAAGAGGAGAGCATATGAAAAATGTAACCCATTCTTTCGTTTTTTTAGCTCACTGGCCATCCGCTGGCAGTTTCGGGCTTAATACCGATATTTTAGCAACAAATCTAATAAATCTAACTGTAGTGGTTGGTGTTTTGATTTTTTTTGGAAAGGGAGTGTGTGCGAGTTGTCTATTTCAAGAATAGATTGGATCTATCCGGCTGCACTTTATAATATTTTTTAGTATTTTTCGGATAAATAAGAAAAGGGTGCACGATCTCGACGAATTACTTCTGAATAAATTCAGAAATCATATGGAAGAACCATAGCATTTCGCGACTCATTGGTAAATCAACTTTGATTCTCTATAAACCAAGAATGTGAGACCATTAACACGGTTAAAGCTAAACTGCTTGAAGTCCAGGCAAAAAGAGGTACTCTTTCTACAACTATATTAGTATTAGTACCAATTTAAACGGGAAATAGCTAATGTAAAATTTATCTGATATAGAACACTCATATCGATAAAATGGTTTGAACTATTTACTAGAAAAAAAAGGGGGCACCCTGCCCTTTTTTAACCAATGCCGAATCGACGACCTATGTATAAAAAAGAGAAATTTTTTGGATTTGAAGAAAAAAAAAATAAAAAAGAATTCTATTAATTTTCATTTTCCATTTATTTAGTTAGTTTTTCTTAATGAAATTGAAATTATTAACTAGAGGGCAAATAAAAATAAAGAAACAACTTTGCTGACCATGATATATTTTTATCTAGGCGGAAGAGTCCTCTTAATATTTATCTAGTCTTATATAGGTTTCGGTATATTGAAATATAAACATAAAAAAGAAGATAGAGGATAGGCTCATTACTTAAAAAAAAGATATGGAAATAGCTATAGAAAAAAAAAAAGGAGCGTGAGAGCCAAATGAATCGAAAGATTCATGTTTGGTTCGGGAAGAGATCATAAAAGTTGTAAACTTACAAAATAATCTACTTTCATTAAAAGATTTATTAGATAATCGAAAACAGAGGATCTTGAGTACTATTCGAAATTCAGAAGAATTGCGTAGAGGGACCATTGAGCAACTCGAAAAAGCTCGGATTCGATTACAGAAAGTCGAACTAGAAGCGGATGAGTATCGAATGAATGGATACTCTGAGATAGAACGAGAAAAAGCAAATTTGATTAATGCTACTTCTATTAGTTTGGAACAATTGGAAAAGTCTAAAAACGAAACCCTTTATTTTGAAAAACAAAGGGCAATGAATCAGGTCCGACAGCGGGTTTTCCAACAGGCCGTACAAGGAGCTCTAGGAACTCTGAATAGTTGTTTGAATACCGAGTTACATTTCCGTACGATTCGTGCTAATATTGGCATTCTCGGGTCCCTGGAATGGAAGAAATAATTAAATTAATTAGGCCTTGAACTTCTACTTTCGTTTAGAATTTAGGCATTATTTTTCCCCTTGCTTCCGAAAAAAGAGTCAAGAAACACTAATGGCAACCCTTCGAGTCGACGAAATTCATAAAATTCTCCGCGAACGTATTGAACAATATAATAGGAAAGTAGGGATTGAGAATATAGGTCGCGTAGTTCAAGTGGGGGATGGGATTGCTCGTATTATAGGTCTTGGTGAAATAATGTCAGGTGAATTAGTCGAATTTGCAGAAGGTACTAGGGGTATTGCTCTGAATTTGGAATCCAAAAATGTTGGGATTGTATTAATGGGCGATGGGTTGATGATACAAGAGGGAAGTTTTGTAAAAGCAACAGGAAGAATTGCTCAGATACCCGTGAGTGAGGCTTACTTGGGTCGTGTTGTAAATGCTCTGGCTAAACCTATTGATGGGAAAGGCGAAATTATAGCTTCCGAATCTCGCTTAATTGAATCTCCTGCTCCAAGTATAATTTCCAGGCGTTCCGTATACGAACCTCTTCAAACAGGGCTTATTGCTATCGATTCGATGATCCCTATAGGGCGCGGTCAGCGAGAGTTAATTATTGGGGACAGACAGACTGGCAAAACAGCAGTAGCCACAGATACAATTCTCAATCAAAAAGGGCAAGGTGTAATATGTGTTTATGTAGCTATCGGTCAAAGAGCATCCTCCGTAGCTCAAGTAGTAACTACTTTC
>NW_028260368.1:2302109-2333728 GCF_056163025.1 Triticum urartu | reverse complement strand
AAGAAATTCAGACCTCGAGCTCGAGGACGTAGTTTCCCCATAAAAAAAAGCATGTGTCATATAACAATTGTACTAAATATAGTAAAGAAATCTAAATAACCTTTAGATCCATCTAAGATTTCGATTCCCAGTAAAAAAAATATAGAATAGAAAAATATGGGACAAAAAATAAATCCACTCGGTTTCAGACTTGGTACAACCCAAAAACACCATTCCTTTTGGTTCGCACAACCAAAAAATTATTCTGAAGGTCTACAGGAAGATAAAAAAATAAGGGATTGTATCAAGAACTATATACAAAAGAATAGGAAAAAGGGCTCGAATAGAAAAATAGAATCAGACTCAAGTTCCGAAGTAATTACACATAATAGAAAAATGGACTCAGGTTCAAGTTCCGAAGTAATTACACATATAGAAATCCAAAAAGAAATCGATACGATCCACGTCATAATCCATATTGGATTCCCAAATTTATTAAAGAAAAAAGGAGCAATCGAAGAATTAGAGAAAGATCTACAAAAGGAAATTAACTCTGTAAACCAGAGATTTAATATTTCTATCGAAAAAGTTAAAGAACCTTATAGACAGCCTAACATTCTTGCAGAATATATAGCTTTCCAATTAAAAAATAGAGTTTCATTCCGAAAGGCAATGAAAAAAGCCATTGAATTAACTAAAAAAGCAGATATAAGGGGAGTAAAAGTAAAAATTGCGGGTCGTCTCGGAGGAAAAGAAATTGCACGCGCCGAATCTATTAAAAAGGGTAGACTTCCCCTCCAAACAATTCGCGCTAAAATTGATTATTGCTGCTATCCAATTCGGACTATCTATGGAGTATTAGGTGTAAAAATTTGGATATTCGTAGACGAAGAATAAGTAATCTTGTCTTCGGATTCTGTCCATTGATAGAATAAAAAATGACAAGAGACTTTTTTCCTGAAATCCCTGCAAAAGAAGAAATTATACCTCTTTCTATAAGATTTAATGAAAATTGATAAATCATTTAATATAATTGCTATGCTTAGTGTGTGACTCGTTATTTTTTTCTTTTTTTTAAGAAAAAAACTTAGTAATTATAGAAAATTAACTAATAACCAACCTATTGCTTCGTATTGTCGAGATCCTAACTAAGAAACAGTCACTATATGAATAAATACCTCTATCATAACATAAATGAGTAGATGTGTCATATAGTTGTAGCAACTGCAATTTTTTCTCTAAAAAAGAAAAGGGATTCTAGGTTGTGAAGCAAAACTAAAGGGATGTGGATAAAGGGAGGGATGATAGAAAGAAGGAAGAGGAAATAAATAAGATATAGGATTCCACTATGTATGGTCTATGAATTACATCATAAAAGGCAATGTGATAAAGCATCAATATAATAAAAATAATAGAGAATTAAAAATTGTAACTTGAAACAAGAACTACAAATTTAAAGCAATAATAAAGAGCCGCCCGGGTTAATAAAACTGAGAAAATTAACTCGGAAAGAAATTTTTTGGAAGCTCCGTTGCGGGATTCAGACCTAACCATTCAAGGAGAAGCAGTGGGAACGACAGAACCTATGATTCCATAGGATTTTATTGAAAAGAATCCTAACACTTCATTGGGTGGGATGGCGGAACAAACCAAAAAAATTGTCTTATTTGGTAAGTTTATAAATTAACAAATAAGACAGGAAAGAGTAAATATTCGCCCGCGAAATTCTTATTGAATTAGAATACTTTACCGCGATTCAATAAGAGTAAAAATAAGGATTTTTTTAAGAAGGATTACATTATCTATAAATATAGAATTTAGATAAATATACACACACATCTGGATATATTCTAGATCTTCTTTTTTGACTATATATTATATTTTTCTGTTTTAACAAATTCAATATAAAAAAAACCGAACTTTTTCTATTATCTATTAATGTGTATCTATCCGTACCGTAATATTTTGGAATATTATGAATTAGAGAAATTTACATGCTTTCTGATTCCATTCGCGAGGAGCTGGATGAGAAGAAACTCTCATGTCCAGTTTTGCAGTAGAGATGGAACTAAGAAAGAGAACCATCGACTATAACCCCAAAAGAACCAGATTTCGCAAACAACATAGAGGAAGAATGAAAGGAAAATCCTGCCGAGGCAATCGTATTTGTTTTGGTAGATATGCTCTTCAAGCACTTGAACCCGCTTGGATCACGGCGAGACAGATAGAAGCAGGACGAAGAGCAATAACACGATATGCACGTCGTGGTGGAAAAATATGGGTACGTATATTTCCCGACAAACCGGTTACACTAAGACCCACGGAAACACGTATGGGCTCGGGAAAGGGGTCCCCCCGAATATTGGGTATCCGTTGTTAAACCTGGTCGTATACTTTATGAAATGGGGGGAGTATCTGAAACTGTAGCTAGAGCAGCTATCTCCATAGCTGCCAGTAAAATGCCCATACGAAGTCAATTTATTCGATTAGAGATATAGAACCCTAAAAGGGGTATGGAAGATAAAAAAAAATGCTCGGTTTTTCTTTCTGGAAAGACAATATTTCTTTCATCCTTTTGCATTGAAATAACAAATTGAAATCAAAATAATATGATTCAACCTCAGACCCTTTTAAATGTAGCAGATAATAGTGGAGCTCGAAAATTGATGTGTATTCGAGTCATAGGAGCTGCTGGTAATCAGCGATATGCTCGTATTGGTGATGTTATTGTTGCTGTAATCAAAGACGCATTGCCCCAAATGCCTCTAGAAAGATCCGAAGTAATTCGAGCTGTAATTGTACGTACATGTAAAGAGTTCAAATGCGAAGACGGTATAATAATCCGCTATGATGACAATGCTGCGGTTATAATTGATCAAAAAGGCAATCCAAAAGGAACTCGAGTTTTTGGCGCGATTGCCGAGGAATTGAGAGAATTGAATTTTACCAAAATAGTTTCATTAGCTCCTGAAGTATTATAAATACTAGTAGGCGAAATTGAGACCAAAGAATTAATTTAGTAGATTGTGTTTTACGTATATGTTTTAAAATCCAAAATGAAAAAAAAAAAAAGAAAACATGTTGATTATAGAAAAATTAGGAGGAACCTAGAATTAGAGTCTTATGGGCAAGGACACTATTGCTGATTTACTAACCTCTATAAGAAATGCGGACATGAATAAAAAAGGAACAGTTCGAGTAGTATCTACAAATATTACCGAAAACATTGTTAAAATACTTCTACGAGAGGGTTTTATTGAAAGTGTTCGGAAACATCAGGAACGTAACAGATATTTCTTGGTTTCAACTTTGCGACATCAAAAGAGAAAGACTATAAAAGGAATATATAGAACAAGAACCTTTTTAAAGCGTATCAGCCGACCCGGCTTACGAATTTATACCAACTATCAAGGAATTCCTAAAGTTTTGGGTGGAATGGGAATTGCTATTCTTTCTACTTCTCGAGGAATAATGACAGATCGAGAAGCTCGACTAAACAGAATTGGGGGAGAAGTCTTATGTTATATATGGTAATCGCCCCGCCTATAGTGCTCGAATTCTATCTCGCCCTTCCTATTTTTAAAATAAAAATAGAAAAATAGGAGAAAAAAAATATGACAGAAAAAAAAAATAGGAGAGAAAAAAAAAACCCGAGAGAAGCAAAAGTAACTTTCGAAGGTTTAGTTACGGAAGCCCTACCCAATGGAATGTTCCGCGTTCGGCTAGAGAATGACACCATCATCCTAGGCTATATTTCAGGAAAGATACGGTCTAGTTCTATACGAATACTGATGGGGGATAGGGTCAAAATTGAAGTAAGTCGTTATGATTCAAGCAAGGGACGTATAATTTATAGACTTCCCCATAAGGATTCGAAGCGTATCGAAGACTCGAAGGATAGCGAAGATTTGAAGGATAGCGAAGATTTGAAGGATACCAAAGATTCAAAGGATTAGGTTTTTCTTTTTTTTTCTAGGGTAATAAATTCTAAGTTCTAAAATTCAAGCGAAGAGACTTATTTTTTCCAAAAGATTAGATTCATAGTTTAAAAAAGGATACGGAAATATGAAAATAAGAGCTTCCGTTCGTAAAATTTGTACAAAATGTCGACTGATTCGTAGGCGTGGACGAATTAGAGTCATTTGCTCTAATCCGAAGCATAAACAAAGACAGGGGTAATCTTTCGAAAAAGAACTTTACTTTCTAAAAAGTAAAAAAAAGTACCCGCGGAAATGTTCCAATTCCAAATAAAATAATTTCATTTAAAATAATTAAAGTAAAGGGTTTATTTTACCCTGAAACGGATATCTTTGTATCTTTTTTTCTTTTTTTTATTTCTAACTCATATTTATGAGATAATAAAATATGGCAAAAGCTATACCAAAAATTGGTTCACGTAAGAAAGTGCGTATTGGTTTACGTAGGAATGCACGTTTTAGTTTACGGAAGAGTGCACGTAGAATAACAAAAGGGGTTATTCATGTTCAAGCTAGTTTCAACAATACCATTATAACTGTTACAGACCCACAAGGTCGGGTGGTTTTTTGGTCCTCGGCCGGTACTTGTGGATTCAAAAGCTCAAGAAAAGCATCACCCTATGCTGGTCAAAGAACAGCAGTAGATGCTATTCGTACAGTAGGTTTGCAACGAGCAGAAGTTATGGTAAAGGGCGCTGGTAGTGGAAGAGATGCCGCATTACGAGCCATTGCTAAAAGTGGTGTGCGATTAAGTTGTATACGCGATGTAACACCTATGCCGCATAATGGATGTCGACCGCCTAAAAAAAGACGTCTGTAAAAGAATTAACCCGCTTTCAACTTTCATTTCAAGAGAAATAAACGATTCAATGATAAAATAATAATACTAGTCTATTATGGTTCGAGAGGAGGTAGCAGGATCCACTCAAACACTACAGTGGAAGTGTGTTGAATCAAGAGTAGATAGTAAGCGCCTTTATTATGGTCGTTTCATTCTGTCCCCGCTTAGAAAAGGTCAAGCGGACACCGTCGGTATTGCCTTGCGAAGAGCTTTACTTGGAGAAATAGAAGGAACATGTATCACACGTGCAAAATTTGGGAGCGTGCCGCACGAGTATTCTACAATAGCAGGTATTGAAGAATCCGTACAAGAAATTTTACTAAATTTGAAAGAAATTGTATTGAGAAGTAATCTCTATGGAGTTAGAGACGCATCCATTTGCGTCAAAGGTCCTAGATACATAACTGCTCAAGATATCATCTTACCGCCTTCCGTAGAAATCGTTGATACGGCACAACCTATAGCTAACTTGACAGAGCCCATTGATTTCTGTATTGATTTACAGATCAAGAGAGATCGTGGATATCAGACAGAACTCAGAAAGAACTATCAAGATGGAAGTTATCCTATAGATGCTGTATCCATGCCTGTTCGAAATGTGAATTATAGTATTTTTTCTTGTGGGAATGGAAATGAAAAACACGAGATACTTTTTCTAGAAATATGGACTAATGGAAGTTTAACCCCTAAGGAAGCACTTTATGAGGCTTCTCGTAATTTGATTGATTTATTTCTTCCTTTTCTACACGCGGAGGAAGAGGGCGCTAGTTTCGAAGAAAATAAAAACAGGTTTACTCCACCCCTTTTTACTTTTCAAAAAAGATTAACTAATCTAAAGAAAAACAAAAAAGGAATTCCATTGAATTGTATTTTTATTGATCAATTAGAATTGACTTCTAGAACGTATAATTGTCTAAAAAGGGCCAATATACATACACTATTGGACCTTTTGAGTAAGACTGAAGAAGATCTTCTGAGAATTGACAGTTTTCGTATGGAAGATAGAAAACATATATGGGACACTCTAGAGAAGCATCTCCCAATTGATTTACTTAAGAATAAACTCTCGTTTTAAATCCATTGCAATTTTTTTTCTTCTTCTTTTTCGAGTTAGAATAAAAAGAAAACAATTTAGCATCTTTGGTACAATCTATATTTTCGCGAAATGGATCATAATAAAATGGATTTTAGGTATCTAGGGAAGATTCACTTGGAAGTAACTATTTCCTAGATACCTATGGTACTTCACGGTTGAATGAATCAAAAAATATCTAAAAAAGACCTAAAGTTAATGATTTATCAATGGGTAATGTTGCTCCAATACCTAACCAAAGAGCTACTACAGTACCGATTAAAAAAACGGTCGTAGCTACTGGGCGGCGAAATGGATTTTGGAATTTATTGACATTCTCTAGAAAAGGTACTGTCAATAAGCCTGTTGGCACAGAAACCATTAAAAGAACGCCCAATAACTTATTGGGTACCGTACGGAGTATTTGAAACACGGGAAAGAAGTACCACTCGGGTAATATTTCCAGAGGAGTTGCAAACGGATCTGCCGGTTCACCAATCATTGATGGCTCGAGAACCGCTAAACCTACATTACATGCAATAGTACCTAGAATTACTACTGGAAAAATATATAAAAGATCGTTGGGCCATGCGGGTTCCCCGTAATAATTATGTCCCATCCCTTTAGCTAATTTAGCTCTTAATACAGGATCATTTAAGTCTGGTTTCTTTGTTATTGGGATAGGTGAACTCTTTAGGATCCATCCCCCAAAGGAACCGGACATGAGAATTTATCATCATCCGGCTCGAGCAAGAGTGAAAGAAATAAGACCGCGGAAGATCCTTAATAGAATTAAGGTTTATAATGACTCAATGACTCTAGGCAAGAAAAGCTTTATCAGATTCTCTTTTCCGAAGTTGCACCTACAACTACTCATTGAAAATAATCCTATTCTTATGGGTAAATGCTCAATATCCAAGTGGGCTTACAAATTTGATCATGATCAATTGCTTTGTGGATTGTCTCATGTCTCTTGATTAGTTGGTATTTATCCCCTCAATATCGCAAGTTTCTTACCTCCAAACAAAATATTTACTTGTTACTAATAAAAAATCAAAAAGTTTAGCCTACATTCTTCCTTAGATCCCTTCTTTTACTCCGATAGTATTGCGGATCACAATCGATGCAAAGAAAATGAATGCATTTCCATACTATAATAAAAAGGTAAGTGTAATAAATAGAGAACTGGATCATGTCACATGACTTATTCCATTTCTACTCTATGGGATCTTACGGAGCCTGTTCATGGATGACATGGTTGCGGTATGATCATAGAAGATATTCTCCTCAAGTGAACCAGCCTATCCTTCCTAGGTAGGGGACTTACATGTTGATTGGATGCGGAGACACCTTTGGTTGTGAATTCTAATGTGGCAGATCCAATTCTTTATCTGCATGGCCAAATCAATAATTCAAGTCACACACTCCCATAATCCGCCTTTTTTCTTTCGTAAAATTAACTTCAACTATTTGTATTGTATAAAAATACTTTGGAGTTGAAGAGAAGTATCCAAATGACATGTGTTATTTTACAATAACCCATGCTTGTAGCAATGAAATACCAAAACCTACCCGATATGATATATGATAATTATAATTCTCTATGATATGCCTTCCCTATAAAGGACCCGAAATACCTTGCTTACGTATCATTGGAAAGTGCATTAACATAAATACGGCAGTAAGCAGAGGCAGTACAAAGGTATGTAAACTATAAAAACGAGTCAAAGTGGATTGGCCCACACTAGCACTTCCGCGTAATAACTCCACTAAAGGCGATCCTATTACCGGAATGGCGTCAGGTACACCTGTCACAATTTTGACTGCCCAATAGCCAATTTGATCCCAAGGCAAAGAATAACCAGTTACACCAAATGATGCAGTCAAAACAGCCAAAACCACACCTGTGACCCAAGTTAATTCGCGGGGTTTTTTAAATCCCCCTGTGAGATACACACGAAATACATGCAGGATCATCATTAAAACCATCATACTTGCTGACCATCGATGAACTGATCGGATTAACCAACCAAAGTTGGCCTCGGTCATTATGTATTGAACCGAGGAAAAAGCCTCTGTAACGGTTGGTCGGTAGTAAAAAGTCATAGCAAAACCGGTAGCGACTTGTACTAGAAAACAAGTAAGTGTAATTCCCCCTAAACAATAAAATATGTTGACATGGGGAGGAACATATTTACTAGTTATATCATCTGCAATTGCCTGAATCTCAAGACGTTCCTCAAACCAATCATATACTTTATTGAGATAGGTAACTAACCCGAGTCCCCCTCTAAGAGCCGTATATGAAAATTTCATCTCGTACGGCTCAAGCAGAAACACAAAAATTTTCAACGAATATTAGAAAAAAGGTTCAAAACTTCATCAGCCACTGAATTGGGTCGATTTGCCTTGAAGATATCAAATAAGAAAAATCCGGAATATCTTCTTTGTGATGATAATGCCAAAAAATCTCAAGTTGGCGCGTCTTTCTTTCTTCCTTTCCCTTATGTTGGTCATTAGAGGCTTCTTGACTTTTCTCTTCCCTATAAAGGATTTGTTTTTTTATGCGTAATATAGAAATTATCTTGTTGAGATCCTATGAATCAGTTCAATTAAAACCTTAGATTCATACTAGAGCCACGATGATTTAGTCTCAAGCTAAACAAAAGGCAAGGGTTCTTCGAATAAGAACCGCTTGATAATCATTTATTGAATCAGTGTAATGACTCGACAAAATCGAGAGAAAAAAAGTTGTCTTTTGGGCAAACAAAATTGGAAGGAAGAAAATTTCTTTTTTATTTTTATTTAAGAACTACTTGAATTTTTCAGTCTGGTTGCGAGGTCTTAATAGTGAGTATGAATCATAGTTCCATTTTTTTTTGATCCACTCTATCTATTTCGTGTTCCAGATACTAGAATAAATAATATCTGACGAATTAGAATCATCTTGATAGAGATAACAGGCCCTTTCTATGTATTATCAATAGGATCAATTCTAACAAGTCACACACTCATATTCCAGAGATACCGAAACAAAAAAATTCCGCGGTCGAACTACCATAATATCTAGAAATGTAGATCTTAAACTAGAAAGGCTTTTTTGGATGGAAAAACTCTGACTTCCTAGTTTTAGTTAGTAGAAACCTAATTGGTTAAAATTCCGTCCAGTAAAACGGAAGAATTATAAATTTCTAAAATGATAGATAGGAATATAGCGAATAAAGCCATTGCGATCCCCATAAAAGGAGTAGTCCCCCAACCCGGGGCGACTTTCCCATATTCCGAATTCAAGGGTTTCAGTAAACTACCTGCACCAGTTCGTTTTGGCCTAGGTTTAGAACTATCTTCAACGGTTTGTGTAGCCATAAATTCTATTTAATCATTGGTGTTGACTTTGTATACTATTCCGTTGTAGTTGTAAATACACGATCTTTTCGTAGATCCATTGTAATCTTGAAATTCTATAAAAATGGAAACAGCAACTTTAGTCGCCATCTCCATATCTGGTTTACTTGTAAGCTTTACTGGGTATGCCTTATATACCGCGTTTGGGCAACCCTCTCAACAATTAAGAGATCCATTCGAAGAACACGGAGACTAATTTAAGTAAGAAGTCTCCCAGATAGGGGGACTTCTTACTTAAATGAAATTATTTTATTCTTTTAGTTGGAGTTGGTGGAACCTTAGGTGGTTCTCGGAAGAAGATAGCGAAAAAAATTATCCCTAAAGTCGAAACTAAAAGGAACGTATAAACCAATGCTTCCATAGATTCGATCCTGGTTTATTTACAATTATAACTTCCACACCTATTCATTTGTCATTTGGGATAATTTCCCATATAAAGAAAGAAAAAGAGTCAAAGAAAGGATGGGAGATGTTTCCCATGTCAAATCAAAAAAGAGAGGTGAAAGATACTATAACAATGTGTATCAAACTGCCTGTTTCCTTGTAGTTGGATCTCCCACTTTTTGGAATGTTCCAAATTCCACTTGAGCATCCAAATCTGGATCAATACCAGCAAAAACATCTCGGAACAATGTTCTAGCGCCATGCCAAATGTGTCCGAAAAAGAAGAGCAAAGCAAAGGTAGCATGACCAAAAGTGAACCAACCCCTTGGACTGCTGCGAAAAACACCATCAGATTTCAAAGTAGCCCGGTCTAATTCAAAAATTTCCCCTAATTGAGAACGCCTCGCATATTTTTTTACAGTAGCAGGATCAGAATAACTTACTCCATTAAGTTCGCCACCATAGAACTCCACCGTTACACCTACTTGTTCAACACTATATTTGGATTCTGCTCTTCTAAAAGGAACGTCTGCTCTAACAATTCCCTCCTCATCTACCAAAACAACCGGAAATGTTTCAAAAAAAGTAGGCATACGGCGTACAAAAAGCTCACGTCCTTCTTTATCTCTAAAGACGGGATGTCCTAACCATCCAACAGCTATTCCATCCCCATTGTCCATTGAGCCTGCTCTGAATAATCCCCCTTTTGCCGGATTATTACCAATATAATCATAAAAGGCTAATTTTTCGGGAATTTTAGACCAAGCTTCTGATAAACTAAGATTTTCGGCTAAACCATTGCTAACTCTTCGATATATTTCTTGCTGAAAGTATCCCTGATCCCACTGATAACGAGTAGGCCCAAATAATTCGATTGGGGTCGTTGCTGACCCATACCACATAGTTCCAGCAACTACGAAAGCTGCAAAAAAAACAGCAGCGATACTACTGGAAAGTACAGTTTCAATATTGCCCATACGTAATCCTTTATATAGACGTTGAGGCGGACGGACACTAAGATGGAATAAGCCCGCTAATATACCCAATGTACCCGCAGCAATATGATGAGAAGCTATTCCCCCCGGAACAAAAGGATCAAAACCTTCTGCACCCCACGCTGGATTTACAGCTTGTACTTTTCCAGTTAGTCCATAAGGATCGGATACCCATATCCCAGGACCATACAAACCCGTTACATGAAATGCCCCAAAGCCAAAGCAAGCCACCCCTGCAAGAAATAAATGAATTCCAAAGATCTTGGGCAAATCCAAAGAGGGTTTTCCCGTCCGCTCATCAGAGAATATTTCTAGGTCCCAATATACCCAATGCCAGATCGCTGCCAAGAAACACAAGCCAGAAAACACAATATGCGTACCTGCCACACCTTCATAACTCCAAATACCCGGATTTGTTACAGTTCCTCCTGAAATACTCCAACCACCCCACGAATCCGTTATTCCTAAACGAGTCATGAAGGGAATTACGAACATACCTTGTCTCCACATTGGATCCAGAACAGGATCAGAGGGATCAAAAACTGCTAATTCGTATAAAGCCATTGAGCCAGCCCAACCAGAAACTAGAGCTGTGTGCATTATATGCACCGCAAGCAATCGACCCGGATCATTCAATACGACAGTATGAACACGATACCAAGGCAAACCCATGGAAATACCCCTTTAGCAAAGAAAAATAGACACGATGTCGCTTTATTTTATCGCATTGAAAAAGACTATCCATATCCTATGTACCTAACCCTTCTAGGGGATTCTGTGTCAGAAAGCGCGAATATTTATTTCATTCCATTAAAAATAAGAAGCCAATTCTGTTCATAAGAAGAAAGAGAAGCAGATCTATTCTATACTCGATAAGTGCCAATATGCAATGGGTAACTTGGCCAATTTGGAAAAAACGAAGAATAGATCGCTACCCCTCTTTGTTTAGCATTCAAATCACCCATTCCCTTTTCTTTATTCAATCTGTCTTACATTCCTTATATGTATAACCTTTCAATCTACGTATTAATAGAATCTATAATATTCATATAGAATAAGAATAAAAATTAAGACAATAAACTGCGGATTCTTTCTTTCTGTTCCATTCTTACGTTTCCATATTAAAGTGTGGTTTTCTTACTTAAATTTAATAATATTAATCTAATATGCCCATTGGTGTTCCAAAAGTACCTTACCGGATTCCTGGAGATGAAGAAGCGACTTGGGTTGACTTATACAATGTTATGTATCGAGAAAGGACACTTTTTTTAGGTCAAGAGATTCGTTGCGAGATCACGAATCATATTACAGGTCTCATGGTATATCTGAGTATAGAAGATGGAATTAGTGATATTTTTTTGTTTATAAACTCCCCAGGCGGGTGGCTAATCTCAGGAATGGCTATTTTTGATACGATGCAAACGGTGACACCAGATATATATACAATATGCCTCGGAATAGCCGCCTCCATGGCGTCCTTCATTCTGCTTGGAGGAGAACCCACCAAGCGTATAGCATTCCCTCACGCGAGGATTATGCTTCACCAACCTGCTAGTGCTTATTATCGGGCAAGGACACCAGAATTTTTACTAGAAGTAGAAGAGTTACACAAAGTTCGCGAAATGATCACAAGGGTTTATGCAGTAAGAACAGGCAAGCCTTTTTGGGTTGTATCCGAAGACATGGAAAGGGATGTTTTTATGTCAGCAGACGAAGCCAAAGCTTATGGACTTGTCGATATTGTAGGGGATGAAATGATTGACAAGCACTGCGATACTGATCCAGTGTGGTTTCCAGAAATGTTTAAGGATTGGTAGTGTCCGGATTTCTTGTAAAGTTATTTCACAGCTAAATTCGTGTTTTCCTCGATTTAATAGAAAATAGAAAGACTTCATGATGAGCAATCATCAGTGTTAAGATGGATCTAAACCAATCCATTTTTTTCTATATACATACAACATGCCGACGGTTAAACAACTTATTAGAAACGCAAGACAGCCAATACGAAATGCTCGAAAAACGGCCGCGCTTAAAGGATGCCCTCAGCGTCGAGGAACATGTGCTAGGGTGTATGTGCGACTCGTTCAGATCATGACTTCAAACAAATATAAAAAAAATTGAAGTATCCATGATTAGTACCAATGAATAGGATATAGCTTCTCTATCCTAGATTTCTATGGTATATGGAATTTATGGTTTCCTTTGGTGCAAATCCAATTATCTAAATTGGAAATAAGAAGCAATTCTCCCATTGGTAGCAAATGGTTATCCATTAAGCGGAGGAAATAGTAATAAAAAGAAAAAGGCTTATGCTCCTTTATCTTAAAAGAACGGACTAACAGGGTCAGCTACTTAGCCAACTTTCATAATTAAATACCGTCACTGTATGGATAACTCTTATTGTGAAAAGAGCTATTTACTCTATAATGGATAGGTAGAGCCAAAGAATGTGGACTATACAAGTTCGCAATACCTTTTGATGAAAGAAAGGGCTCCGGTGTATAGAGAGGGCCTCACCGTTTAAAAGGGAACCATAGAAACGATGGAACCCACTATTTTTTTTAGTATTATTAGAATGAATTTGTTATTTCGTATAGAAATAACTGAACGGAGTGGAATAAAAAATCGTGGTTGGGAAGGTTACTATAGCAAAAGCCATTGGAATTAATATTTTATATATCGGAATAATTAGTTTTGTTATTAATGAGAAAAAGGGTGGCTAAAAGAAGAGAAATCATTAGTTATTCATTAAGGTTAATTTGATTCAATGACCAGAGTTCCGCGAGGATATATAGCCCGGAGACGACGAACAAAAATGCGTTCATTTGCCTCAAACTTTAGAGGGGCTCATTTAAGACTTAATCGAATGATTACCCAACAGGTAAAAAGAGCTTTTGTTTCCTCTCATCGAGATAGAGGTAGGCAAAAGAGGGATTTTCGTCGTTTGTGGATCACTCGGATAAACGCAGCAACGCGGGTATATAAAGTATTCGATAGTTATAGTAAATTAATACACAACCTGTACAAGAAGAAATTGATTCTTAATCGTAAAATGCTTGCACAAGTAGCTGTATCAAATCCAAATAATCTTTACACGATTTCCAATAAAATAAAGATCATCAATTAAAGGTATAAATAAAGTAATATACTGGAATAATAAAAGATGAATTCCCGGAGAGGGAACTCCGGGAAGATACAATAAATTAAGATTAAGTGGTAGGAATCAACGAGCTGGATTACTTTCTTTATAATATATATAGGTCTGGCCCTTTCGAATTCGAATAAAACATCAACAATCGGAACTTAAGTTCCGGTTGTTGTTTCTTAAATTTTGGTTGTTGTTTCTTAAGTTTCGATTGGAATTGTACTTTTGCGTTAATTGAGGAATATGTCTATTTTTTCTGGGTCTAGAACCTGTAATTATTGAAATTGACTGGGCTTGAAATTGCTTTTCGTTCTCATAGTTACGAAACGGTAAGAAAGATAAAATACGAGCCTGTTTTATAGCAAGAGTAATTAATCGTTGTTGTTTCAAGGTTAATCTATTTATTCGTCTCGATAATATTTTTCCTTGTTCACTAATAAATCTATTAATTAAACTCATGTTTCTATAATCAATTCGATCTCCCGGGCCAATCCGGGGACGCCTACGAAAAGGTTGTTTAGATTTACGAAAAGGTTGCTTGAATTTACGAAAAGTTTGCTTGGATTTACGAAAGGGTTGCTTGGATTTATTAAAAGTTTGCTTGGATTTACTAAAGGGTTGCTTAGATTTAAGAAAAGGTTGTTTAGATGTATACATGATTTATTCCTTATTTAAAATTTGAAAATTTGAAAATTCACTTCTTTATTTTATTAATTTAGGATCCAGAAGAAGTAGTTTTTCTTTGATCCATATCTTATTTGATTCATATTATAGTATATGAATACCCTCTATACATATGAAATAATATCTACCGGAAATCAGATGAGTTGATTTGTATTTTGTATTCTATACTATGTTTTCTTTATATATTAAATATGAAGTTCTTACTCTTTCTGTTGTTTGGAAAGATCAAACACACGATGTTCCTATTTCTTTATTTCGTGATGAGTCGTATGCTTGCGACAATAACGACAAAATTTTTTGAATTCTAATTGTCCGGGTGTATTGTGGCGAT
This sequence comes from Triticum urartu, assembly GCF_056163025.1. Classification (NCBI taxonomy): domain Eukaryota; kingdom Viridiplantae; phylum Streptophyta; class Magnoliopsida; order Poales; family Poaceae; genus Triticum; species Triticum urartu. The sequence goes on along the minus strand of NW_028260368.1, from coordinate 2,318,915 downwards.
TCTTTTGAGTACTATATCTAGAAATCCCCGTCGATTCCTCATTGGCACCTTTTCGAACACAACTGATGCATTCCAAAATAACTCTGATTCTAACATCTTTTCCCTTGGCCATGAACCTCCTTTTCTTTTTGGATTGACTTAACTTAATTCTTCTACTTATTCTTTTATTCTTCTATTTTGAATCCGAAGAAGAAGAATAAAATTCATTAGAATAATTTTTTTTTATTCTTTAATTAAGTAATAAAAAATAGAGAAATAATTAAAGAATACAATCCTTGTCGAATTAGCAAAGATTTTGGTTCGAAATCCTTTCATTTAATTAGCCAGCCCCGCCTTTTCTATGCTCTGATTTCTGAGGCCTTATTTAGCTTGGGTACCCCTTTAAATTGAATTTCTATTTTCAAAAATGGGGTTTACCAAATTTTTAATGACTCTGAGGTTCAACCCAATCCATCTTTTCTTTCTTTTTCCTTCCGATACTAAAAAAAGATTGAAAAGGATCAAATTTTGTCATATCACGAAGAAATCTATCCCTCCCATAGCAATAACTAGAATTAAAAAAAAGGGAATGACAAAGCATCTGGGAATAAACGATTAATTTCTATCAATAAACCTGCTAAAGCACCAAACCATAGAGTACTTAGCACGGGTGCTACAGAGAGATATGTTTTTATATCCCGCATTGAAAATCCTCCTTCCTTGTTGGAATACATATATGATCATAAACTCTTGCCCAAGATTGTTATGCTATATATAAAATGAACCATATCGACGAAATTTTCCTATCCCTAAAAAAGAAAAAGATGACCCCTTCTTCCTATATATTACCAAGGAAAAGTAATCCTTCTTTTATAGGCGAAATTATATTGGATTTTATATGTATATAATTCCTTAATTATATGAGACCAAAAAGAAGAAATGACACGAGGGTTCTATATATAGATAGAGAAAGAAAGAAGAAGAAAATTATGATGTGGAAAAGAAGACAGGAATTGTGTACAATGGCATTGTACAACAATTTAATTTGGAAAAGGGATGTAGCGCAGCTTGGTAGCGCGTTTGTTTTGGGTACAAAATGTCACAGGTTCAAATCCTGTCATCCCTACCTATTACTTCTTTCTTCTTTATAGGCAGTAGCGACGAGATCAATTAAAGTAAAGTGGGTATAACTTGAATTTGTGGAGACTATACGTACGTGAGATACATTAGGAATAGAAAAAGATTTTCTTTTTGAATGAATGAAAGCGCTCTTAGTTCAGTTCGGTAGAACGCGGGTCTCCAAAACCCGATGTCGTAGGTTCAAATCCTACAGAGCGTGATTCCATCTATTTTATGTCGAAGCAGAGTAAAATAACTTAACAAAATTGAATTGTAACTCCAATTTCAATTTGACCTCCTCTCTGGTCTGGAGGAGGTCAATCAAAAAAAAAAAATGACTCAATCAAAGATCCAACTGATCCCCACGCCTGTATTGCAAATACGCAGTCACGAATAATCCCGCTAAAGTAATAGGAATTAGGCCTAAGACGATTCCAAATAGAAAAACTTCAATCATTTCGATTTGTTCGAGGGGATAAAAAAAGAGGTACGATCTATCCCTAAATAGTACTCTAAATTATCCACGAATCTCAATGACCAAGAAAAGAATTCCTAATTAGTCTGGAAAAGAGTCGTAGAATGCCAGGAATCCCAAAGAAAGATTTTTCTTTTCTGAATTATAATTATTCAGTCAATTCAAATAAGGCGTATCTTGTTCAAGCCAATAAATAGAGCTGGGGTTATAGTTAAAGCAGCCAGTAGAAAACCAAAATAACTAGTTAAAGTAAGCATGAAAGAGTTAAATTCCATTTATTTTTTTTTACTACACTACATATGTTGGTAAAGCATTTACCTAAGTTATGGAAAATTCATAATTCATCAGTTATTTTAGATAATACTAAAAAACAAGATAGAGTAAGATACAGAAGTGTAAAAGAAAGTGGATTCATCAGATGATACATGAGTCCCTAATTCCGAATCAAGAGATTTGTTGTGGAATTTGTCAATTGAGTAAAGTAATAATATTAAGAACTAGATCATCTAACCCCATTGAATGAAAAAAAGAAATTCAATTTTCAGGGAAATTTTTGAATAAGAGATAAATAAACAATTGAATTTGAAAAAAAAAACTTCTTTCTATTTTGGATAATTTCTTTTTCAATAGGACCCTCTTTTTGGAGTGAACGATCGAATATTCCCCTATTCCTTCTTATTTTAACTGATTGTATTCCATATGGAATAAGAGGAGAACAAAAGCATTCCACGACCTGCCAAGGGGCTGTTAAAAAAAAAAAAAAAAGAAAGCTCTTCCTTGAATTTACTTTATTTTTATTCCTTTTTCGAACTCCAACCAAAGTAGATTCGAAGACGAGTCACTTCAATTATCCTTTTAAGTTCTATTCTATCTTCTGTCTTTCCCTATTTCATCTCGTAAAGTTCCGCGCTCGCAGTTTGGTCAAGAAAGTTAGACCTAATCCAACAAACAATACAAGGATGAATTACGAATTATGAAAGGATAGATTTCACATATACTTGTCCTTGTATTGTGTCAGTATGAGAATATCCTTCCTAAATTATTTATCCAAACCTATTGATCATTAACTTAGATTTTCCCAAGATTTTGGCTGCTATTCCGAATTACTCTATTATTCCGAAGCCAATGAAAAGTAAGTAGAACCTACAAAAATGGGGTTTTCTATTGATGCCTTGAATAACATATAGCTTACCTATAGACAAAAAAAAAATAAAAAAGTAATTATGTTTCGGAACCAGGCAAAACCAGATTGCTGTGCCATAGGAAGGATAGCTATACTAATTCGGTATACTCAAAATACACCTTTGGTACAAAATTGACAATCTCACAAGGATGAAATATCAGTAATTTTCTATTTACTGGTCGATCCCATCTTTTACGGAATCAATTCCTTTTTTGAATGTACAAAAATTTTGGGAGTTCAGCATGTCTGGAAGCACGGGAGAACGTTCTTTTGCTGATATTATTACCAGTATTCGATACTGGGTTATTCATAGCATTACTATACCTTCCCTATTCATTGCGGGTTGGTTATTTGTCAGTACGGGTTTAGCTTATGACGTGTTTGGAAGTCCTAGGCCAAACGAGTATTTCACGGAAAGCCGACAAGGAATTCCGTTAATAACCGACCGTTTTGATTCTTTAGAACAACTCGATGAATTTAGTAGATCCTTTTAGGAGGCCCTCAATGACCATAGATCGAACCTATCCTATTTTTACAGTGCGATGGCTGGCTATTCACGGACTAGCTGTACCTACTGTTTTTTTCTTGGGATCAATATCAGCAATGCAGTTCATCCAACGATAAAACAAATTCCAACTATAGAACTATGACACAATCAAACCCGAATGAACAAAATGTTGAATTGAATCGTACCAGTCTATACTGGGGTTTATTACTCATTTTTGTACTTGCTGTTTTATTTTCCAATTACTTCTTCAATTGAGAGAAAGAAAGAGACTAATAAGAATTCTCTTATCCCATTTGGAAGGATACCATCCTTATAACTACCCATGACTGTTTTTGTCTCTAGCATGACCAATTGATAAAATGTGGAGGAAAGTAGGGGAAATGGCCGATACTACTGGAAGAATTCCTCTTTGGCTGATAGGTACTGTAGCTGGTATTGCTGTGATTGGTTTAGTAGGTGTTTTCTTTTATGGTTCATATTCTGGATTGGGTTCATCTCTATAGTAATCGGAGGGACCAGATTGTAAACATGAAAAAGTAGGAGCTTAGCGGGTCCTTACCCCCCTTTATCTGATTAGAGCGGAAAGGACCCGCGGAATTTTTATTTTACTCTTATAACGCGAATTGAATCTATTCGATTCACTCTTATGAAGCAACAAGAAAAAGAGATCACTCGAGGATCCAATATCTTATTCCACGAAGGAAGTATCCTGAAAATCCTTGATTTAGTTTCGAGTAATAAACTAATAAAACCTTAATCAAAACTATTCAACTAGCCTAAAAATAAAAAAACCTTCAATGGAAGAGTTTACTTTTTTTTTGCAAAATTTCTGTAAATTTGAAGTTGAACTTAATTAAACAAGCCAAGCAATTTGCTCACAATCACAAGAAATTTTTCCCCCGCCATATTTTCTTCCCCTCTGTTTGTCCACTACCTCGGCTAAACCTAAGCAAAAGAAAAAGAGGTCCAAGAGACAGACCCGAATAAAGAAGAAATAGTAATCTTTGACGAATTAGGAAGAAAAAGGATTCTTATTTTGATACAAGAAGAATCGGCACAAGAAAAAGGCTTTTTCTTGTGCCGAATAGACGATTAAGAAGACCTGCAATCCCTCCGAAAAAGAAGAAATTTTAATTTGATTGTTCTCGCCTTTGCCTTGGATTCTCTTCTTTTGCATGGGATATAAATAAGGAATTCCAGACATCTCATAAACAAAAAGCAGTCTAAACAAAAAAAGGATTTCCAAAATAGATCATAGATAATTCTAGCAATTGCCAATAAATCGAGGCTTTTTACCAACTTGATGGTAAGAAATCCCGGGACCTAGAAATTCATTTCGTACAATTGAACCTTTTCAAACTGTTTCTTTTTGAGAACCAAAAAAACTTGTGCCAAAATAACGGATGCGAAGAAGAACAAAAGGCCTTGGACACGTAATGGATCCTGAAGCACGATTTCTGCGTCCCCCTGACCAAAACCTCCCACATTAGGATTGCTTGTTAATGGTTGATCAAGCTTGATGGATTCCCCCTCTGAAACAAGAAGTTCTGGTCCGGGAGGTATAATATCAATCACTTGGCGTCCATCTGATGCATCAACTATGGATATTTCATACCCCCCCTTTTCTTTACGTAGTATTTTTCTTACTATACCTGTTGACGTAGCATTATAGACTGTATTGTTACTCTTGCTACCATCAGGATAGATCTGTCCTCTTCCTCGGTTTCCCCCTACATATATGGGATATTTTAAGAAATGAGCATCTTTCTTCGTAGCAGGATCAGGGGAAAGAATGGGAAAGACAATTTCACTATATTTCTTACCGGGAACAGGGCCTATCACAAGAATGTTTTTTTTATCGGGACGATAACTCTGAAAAGCAAGATTTCCTATCTTTTCTTTTAACTCAGGGGAAATACGATCGGGCGGCGCTAATTCGAATCCCTCGGGCAAAATAAGAACAGCACCTACATTCAACCCTCCCTTTTTTCCATTAGCAAGAACTTGTTTCAATTGCATATCATAAGGAATTCGAAGAACTGCTTCAAATACAGTATCGGGAAGCACAGCTTGGGGAACTTCAATATCGACGGGCTTGCTAGCTAAATGGCAATTGGCACATACAATTCGTCCAGTTGCTTCTCGTGGGTTTTCATAACCCTGCTGCGCAAAAATGGGATATGCATTTGAAATAGATGTCCGAGTTATTACGTATATCATGATCGATACAGAAATCGATCGAGTTATCTGTTCCTTTACCCAAGAAAAAGTATTTCTATTTTCCATGTCCAATCGCAGATCCCAGAATTTCTACAATAAATTAGATAGGTAGCTAAGCTAATCTAGTTCCCTATACACGAATCTGTTGTCATTCTACTGCAACAGTTGTACTGCAATGATGAATACCTTAAAGTAGGTATAAATAGAAAGAATTTTGCTAAAATGGAAAAGGGCTTTCTTTCTAAAAAAAGATGCTTGCTAATTTGATTAATATTAATATCGGGAGATCAAATGAATTTATGCTTCACTAATTGAATGATAAATGACTACAAGCGAAGGAGATAGACGATTTAAACAAAAAAAGACCCAAAATTTCAAACATGTATCTAGAATTACTGGAAAACTACAAACAAAAATAGTGAAAATAAGCTCGTTAGGAGCCCATCCAAAATCGTTGTAGACCCAACGAATTACTAGTTCCCAACCACGGGTGGAGTGAAATCCAACAAAAAAATCAGTAACTAAAAGAATAAAAAAAGCTTTTATTGAGTCATTTAAATTATAGAAGAATTCCTGAACCCAAGAATTCAAAATGACAAGTTCCTCTTTACCCAGAAAAAAAGAACCACTTAGAATAGCCAAACAGATTATATTTGTCGAGAAATGCAAAATGGTATGGAGATGATCCTCATTATTTATTTTGACCCATTGTATTATTTCCTTGTGTATTCCTGTAGGAGGTTTTTGTACATGTGTCTTTAGTTTCCCTTTTATCATCTCGTCCAAGAGAGAAAGTTCTTCTAATTCTATGAATCTTTCTAGAATCCTTTTCTCTTGAATATCAGTTAAGAGAGTTTCGGATTGCCTGGTATTCCACCAATTCTTAATCCAAAGTTCCAGACATTTGTTAAATGAGGAAGAGACCCCCCAAGGCAAAAGTACGATAAATACAAGATATAGTAAAGAAGGCAATGCTTTCTTTTTTTTCATTTTTGATCTGTAAATGGAGTTGTTAATGAATATGCTTCATTCGCTGACTCTATTCCATTCCCTGACTCTATATGATGATATTTCTATTTCATGATATTTCTATTTCTTTGAAGCAAAAACTCTATAGGTTTGATACCCTGTATCTATTCTTCTTTTTTGTATATTAGTTATTAGTGGAATTTCAGTGCATTGGGTTCTTTCTTAGATCTAGATGGAATGAAATAGTGAAATAGAATAAAAAAAAAGCCCTTTCGGATGAAAAAGGAAGAATAGTATGCGATATATCTAACTTGGATAAAAAAAAATTAAAAGCAAATTTCTCTTATCCTCGTTTGTTCCTTCCTTTAGATAAATACTTAAAAATCCCCTTACAATAACAAATCCAATTTAGAAGGGACTTCCTCCCTGTGTTGAGAAAACTTTTCTTCTTCCAATTCTTCTTTTCTTCATTCAACTCAGTTCAAAAAAGATACCTCAAAATACTTCAATTGGTACGCGCAAGAAATAGGCCAATTCGGCAGCTTTTTGTTCAATTTCTCGTGGAGTAAAAAATTTATCATCAGTACGAGTCAAGGGAATGATCCCCTGGCCCCGGATTTCCATATAAAGAATACGACGAGGATAAAGACCCTCTTTAACCTGAATTCTAATTGATTGGATATCCCGCATAAGGAATCGAAGGAAGACGCGACGTTTTATTCCAGGGAATCCCCAACGAAAAATGCACACTATTCCCTCTTTTCTATCGAATCGGTCATAACCACTACCTACATTCCACAAAATAGTACACCACAAGTAGGAGCTAATGAATAGGCCTGCGATTCCGTAGAAAGACATCACGACCCCCTGCGGAAAAAAAAGAATTTCTTGAGATGGAAGTATAGATATAATATTCTTACCAAGATAACTGGAAATCCCAACCGATAAGAATCCTAGTGAACCTAGAAAAAGAATACAGGCCCAGAAAAAATTACCCCTTTTTCGAGAACCTTTTAGAAGTTCTACCCATATGTGTTCTGATCGCCAATTCATATTAGATATACTAAATCCAGCAGCGGTCGATTGAAATTGAGAGAATAAGCTAAATAATTTTGACTTTACTTTTTTTGATTCTGAAATCGCCTTCAGCAACTAGTACTCCTGTGAAATAATAGGTTAGATACATTGACTTTCTATTCAAAAAATATTCGTTGATTCAATTAAAATAAATAAAATAAAACTCGCTATACCTGGCTCTGCATATTCATGCATTTATGCTCGTAGCCTATATCCGCATCCATAACCGTTTTTCATTTGTGTGTAGAAAGTGTGTGTAGAAAAAGCCACATACCCTACCATATTATATTACTTACACTAAAAAATACTAGACAATCTTATTTTTTTGCACATAAAGAAATAAAGAAGTCATTGCAATTGCCGGAAATACTAAGCCTACTAAAGGCACGAAAATAGAAGGTAAGTTTAAATCCGTCATGGAATAGGTGTCTCAATTCAAATTTACTATTTCTATCTAGTCGAAAAATATCTTAAGATTCTTATGATATAATTAAGTATATCTATTATAAGGAATATTGACTATTGTATTGTATTTTTTATTTTTAGTTTGAAAAATATTCTGTAAAAAAAATGAAAGGATAATAAGAAAATTCCAAAAAAGGAGAACTAATTAAAAAGATTTTATTTTGATTTTCCCATCCTCATGGCCTTTCTATCTTTCTAATCTAATTTGAAATTGGATTCAAAAGAAAGCGGTTAGAATTTACTTCCTGCATACATACTTCTCTAGAAGCGCATACAATAATGCGTGGTAAAGGCGGAAAAATAGTATATTCAATCAAAATCAAAGGGCAAATTATCTTACCTACTATAGATCCCCTACTACCCTCTTAGACTTTAAAAGGCGATATACCACCCAAAGAAAGGGTATGAAAATGCCGGGTGGAGTTAGCTTTTCGACGAAGACCTGTCCCGTGCAGCGAAGCCCTGTTAGTAAGACCCCCCGCAATAATGGATTATAGAAGAATATTATTCCAAATACTCCTCTGGACGCATATAGTAGCATTGCGATTCCGAATCTTTTTTATTTATGAATATGAACAGAAAAAATTCATTGTATCGTTGGGTCGGAGCGGAGGTTTGGTCCAGAAAAATTAGAAACAAAACGTCTACTCTACCGCATTGAAGTCTATAGCGCTGTATTTCCACGAAAGTATAATTCTTACCATCAGGATACGATCCTTTCTTTTGAACTAAACGTCTCTACGATGGGTCCAGGTTCTATGTCCAATCCCAAATCAAGGATTTCTCGCTCTTGATCGGAGTCATAAACTAAAAAAAAACTACCTTTTTATCCTTTTTCTCAAGGTTATAGAAAACTTCCTTATCTAGTTCTAGCATTTTGAAAAAAAAAAAATGCTTCTTTTTTTACACACAGTTCGAGTCACTTGTTGACTCACGATTACGCCTGTTAAAAGTTTCAAACGTCCTCTTTTTTGAAATTGAAAGAGAGTCCTATAAAAAGGTCTAACTTCCAAACTATGTCTTTTTTCATTCATTCTCCTTTAGTTTTTTTCTCTATCTAGAAGTGGAATAGAATAACCCGGTTGAAGGGTAATGATCATACGTCTGTAATGCATTGTATGGCCCAGAATAGGTCCTATTCTTCTACCTTTTCCAGGTAGTCGATGGCTATTCACAGCTACCACCTTAACACCAAAGAAGAGTTCGACCCAATGCTTTATTTCTGTCTTAGTGAATCCCGATTCGACATTAAAAGTATATTGATTCTTTCCCAATAAACGAAGACTTTTTTCTGTAAATACTGCGTATTTGATTCCATTATCATTATCATATGATAATACTATATTTTATTATTTTATTATTTTATTTGTATTTCTTTATTGTATTATACCTTAATATATATATTCTAGATATATAGAATAGACGAATCTCAATTTGTCAAGTCTCATGATCATATCATGATCTATTTTTATTCGGCTCAATCTTTTTTTTCTAAAAAAGATTGAGCCGAGTTTAATTGCAATCAATTAGAAGAATAAAGAAGAATTACTGCATTTCATAACTGATTTTTTTCTCTTTTTATTTCGTTTCTTTTTTATTTATACCTTCTTTATCTTTAGTTTTATCTAGTTAATCAATAGTATCTACCGGCTCGAACTCGAATTTGATCGCCTTCCATACTTCACAAGCTGCGGCTAGTTCAGGACTCCATTTGCAAGCTGCTCGGATAATTTCATTACCTTCGCGAGCAAGATCGCGCCCTTCGTTACGAGCTTGTACACAGGCTTCTAAAGCCACTCGATTAGCTGCTGCACCAGGTGCATTTCCCCAAGGATGTCCTAAAGTTCCTCCACCAAATTGTAATACAGAATCGTCCCCAAAGATTTCGGTCAGAGCTGGCATATGCCAAACATGAATACCACCTGAAGCTACCGGTATAACACCTGGCATGGATACCCAGTCCTGAGTGAAAAAGATACCGCGAGCACGATCTTTTTCAATAAAATCATCGCGCAATAAATCAACAAAACCTAAAGTCATTTCGCGTTCCCCTTCTAACTTACCTACTACTGTACCGGAGTGGATATGATCTCCCCCAGACATACGCAATGCTTTAGCTAATACACGGAAATGCATACCATGATTTTTCTGTCTATCAATAACTGCATGCATTGCACGGTGAATGTGAAGAAGTAGGCCATTGTCGCGGCAATAATGAGCCAAAGTAGTATTTGCGGTGAATCCCCCAGTTAAGTAGTCATGCATTACAATAGGAACCCCTAATTCTCTTGCAAATACAGCTCTCTTAATCATTTCTTCACATGTACCCGCAGTCGCATTCAAGTAATGCCCCTTGATTTCACCGGTTTCGGCCTGTGATTTATAAATAGCTTCGGCACAAAAGACAAAACGGTCTCTCCAGCGCATAAATGGTTGTGAGTTTACGTTTTCATCATCTTTGGTAAAATCAAGTCCACCACGTAGACACTCATAACACGCTCTACCATAATTTTTTGCGGATAATCCCAATTTTGGTTTAATAGTACATCCCAATAAAGGACGACCGTACTTGTTCAACTTATCTCTTTCAACTTGGATACCATGAGGCGGGCCTTGGAAAGTTTTTGAATAAGTAGGGGGAATTCGTAGATCCTCCAAACGTAGAGCACGTAGGGCTTTGAAACCAAATACGTTACCTACAATGGAAGTAAACATGTTAGTAACGGAACCCTCTTCAAATAGGTCTAATGGATAAGCTACATAACAGATCCATTGGTTGTCTTCCCCAGCAACAGGCTCGATGTGATAGCATCGTCCTTTGTAACGATCAAGACTGGTAAGTCCATCAGTCCAAACAGTTGTCCATGTACCAGTAGAAGATTCGGCAGCTACTGCAGCCCCTGCTTCTTCGGGCGGAACCCCAGGCTGAGGACTTACTCGGAATGCTGCCAAGATATCAGTATCCTTAGTTTCATACTCTGGGGTGTAGTAAGTCAATTTATAATCTTTAACACCAGCTTGAAATCCAACACCTGCTTTAGTTTCTGTTTGTGGTGACATAAGTCCCTCCCTATAACTCTTGAATTAAGAATTCTCACAATAACAGGGTCTACTCGATGTTAATTAGGCGTAAATGAAACTTTAGCAAAAATCTCGTAAAACAAAAAGGATATTCAATTAATATAATATCAACTCATTAAAGAAAATTGAGGGCATGCTTAGGTTAATGAATATGTTTCATTCATATATAATGCGTACACCCTGTGTATGTTCTATCCTATAGGAATTCCAATATAGGAATTCGATAGGAATTGAGTTGTTGTTATGGTAAGTTAACACGGTTCGTTATTAAACCATGGATTTGATTTACCAAATCCATAATTATTGTATACTCTTTGATAGATATAGCGCAACCCAAATTAATTCCTAATCCTTATTTTACAAGTTCTTAATAGTTCTCTTTTCTTATTTTGAATGCAAATACCTAACTAAATACTAATAAAATTCTTTGTTGACAGCAATCTATGCTTCACAGTAGTATATATTTTGTATATCGAAGTCCTAGATAGGAAAGTAGAGTAGGCACAGATCCTCCACAAAAGGCAAAATGTATATGAAAAAAAAGATTGATTGAACTTTCCAATGGACTCATTCCATGAGTAAACGATTGAATGGGATTCGCTTGGGCAACGAAATCAAGTCCTGGTCCCCTTTTCTCTCTTATTGAATTAACTAATTCATTTCCTTTTTACTTTTGGATTTTTTTTGATTTGATTTGGCATTATTCAACAATAAAAAAAGAAAAATTTCGACAAATTCCTTTTTTTTAATTATGTGATAATTATGAGAACCAATCCTACTACTTCTCCTCCCGGGGTTTCCACAATTGAAGAAAAAAGTACAGGTCGTATCGATCAAATTATTGGACCCGTGCTGGATGTCACTTTTCCCCCAGGCAAGTTACCTTATATTTATAACGCTTTGGTAGTCCAGAGTAGAGACACTGCCGATAAGCAAATTAATGTGACTTGTGAGGTACAACAATTATTAGGAAATAATCGAGTTAGAGCTGTAGCTATGAGTGCTACGGACGGGTTGATGAGAGGAATGGAAGTGATTGACACGGGAGCTCCTCTCAGTGTTCCGGTCGGTGGAGCTACTCTCGGACGAATTTTCAACGTTCTTGGGGAGCCTGTTGACAATTTGGGTCCTGTAGATAGTAGTGCAACGTTCCCTATTCATAGATCTGCGCCTGCCTTTATCGAGTTAGATACGAAATTATCCATCTTTGAAACAGGTATTAAGGTCGTCGATCTTTTAGCTCCTTATCGACGTGGAGGAAAAATAGGACTATTTGGGGGGGCTGGAGTAGGTAAAACAGTACTGATCATGGAATTAATCAATAACATTGCTAAAGCTCATGGGGGCGTATCCGTATTCGGTGGAGTAGGGGAACGGACTCGTGAAGGAAATGATCTTTATATGGAAATGAAGGAATCCGGAGTAATTAATGAAAAAAATATTGAGGAATCAAAGGTAGCTCTAGTCTATGGCCAAATGAATGAACCACCGGGAGCTCGTATGAGAGTTGGTTTAACTGCCCTAACTATGGCGGAATATTTCCGAGATGTTAATAAGCAAGACGTGCTTTTATTTATCGATAATATCTTTCGTTTTGTTCAAGCAGGATCAGAGGTATCCGCTTTATTAGGGAGAATGCCCTCCGCAGTGGGTTATCAACCTACTCTTAGTACAGAAATGGGTTCTTTGCAAGAAAGAATTGCTTCTACTAAAAAGGGATCTATAACTTCGATTCAAGCAGTTTATGTACCTGCAGACGATTTGACCGACCCTGCCCCTGCCACAACATTTGCACATTTGGATGCTACTACCGTACTTTCCAGAGGATTAGCTTCCAAGGGTATTTATCCAGCAGTAGATCCTTTAGATTCAACCTCGACTATGTTACAGCCTCGGATCGTTGGCAACGAACATTATGAAACTGCGCAAAGAGTTAAGGAAACTTTACAACGTTACAAAGAACTTCAGGACATTATCGCAATTCTTGGCTTGGATGAATTATCGGAAGAGGATCGTTTAACTGTAGCAAGAGCAAGAAAAATTGAGCGTTTCTTATCACAACCGTTCTTTGTGGCAGAAGTTTTTACTGGTTCTCCAGGAAAGTATGTTGCTCTTGCGGAAACTATTAGGGGATTTCAACTAATCCTTTCCGGAGAATTAGACGGCCTACCTGAACAGGCTTTTTATTTGGTGGGTAACATCGATGAAGCTAGCACGAAAGCTATAACCTTAGAAGAGGAGAACAAATCGAAGAAATGAAATTAAATCTTTATGTACTGACTCCTAAGCGAATTATTTGGGATTGTGAAGTGAAAGAAATCATTTTATCCACTAATAGTGGCCAAATTGGCGTATTACCAAACCACGCCCCCATTAACACAGCAGTAGATATGGGTCCTTTGAGAATACGCCTCCTCAACGACCAATGGTTAACAGCGATTCTGTGGAGCGGTTTTGCGAGAATAGTTAATAATGAGATCATCATTTTAGGAAATGATGCGGAACTGGGTAGTGATATTGATCCGGAAGAAGCTCAAAAGGCACTTGAAATAGCCGAAGCTAACTTGAGTAAAGCTGAGGGTACGAAAGATTTGGTTGAAGCGAAGCTCGCTCTCAGACGAGCTAGGATACGAATCGAGGCTGTCAATTGGATTCCCCCATCCAATTGAAGACAATCCAGTGGTTTATAGTTGATACAAAGAAAAAGGGAAGAGGGGTAGAAAAAGTTATTAGATAGCGAAGCGAAGTAAGTCCAATGCTATCTAGTAATTTTTCTACCTACTTACCTACTATTGGATTTGAACCAATGACTCCCGCCGTATGAAAGCAATACTCTAACCACTGAGTTAAGTAGGCAATTTATCACCACAAAGGAAGACCCATTACTTCGATCGATTATATATTGAATCCCTTTTCTAAGCAATACCGCTCTGTTATTGGTCTGTTATATACTAAATACTAAACTAAATACTAAACAGATACAGATCAAAGGGGTATCCTCTGGCATTAGAAAATATTCATCTTGACAAGAAATTATCTATATGTTAAGATATCTCTGATAAGGGCTATAGCTCAGTTCGGTAGAGCAACTCGTTTACACGTGCGCCAATGCTTTTCAAAGGAGCTTATTATGCAATGAACATAATCGATCTTATTGCAAAATCAATGTCTTACTTCATAGATTCGAGAGAATAGGAGAACAGTAGCCTGACAAACAGTCGGTTCAGTCCGATTCAGGTGCCAATTCAGGTGCCTAATCAAATAGAACCCTTATGGATTTGCTAGTTGATAAGGTAAATATCCAGCCCACTAAATGCTAGGCGTAATGAGGATAAGGGCCTCCAAAAAACTTCTTTTCGTTCTATGAACTTTAAGGTGTATGAAGTCTCATAGTTAACTCTTGCAGTGGAACGATAGAGACTCCATTTCACTTAGGTTGATTTAATTTAGACCGGAGGCAGACCTAAGTCAAGGTAATCCTCCTTTGAAACACTTTGGTATTGCTCCTAGATAGATCATAATACAAAAAATCAATCAGAGCACAGGGAGCCATCTCATTATCTTTCCGTAAAGAAAAACTATGGTGGACTAACTGATCTTTAAATCAGTTTATGAAAGAGCCCAATGCAAAAAAATGCATGTTGGGTCTTTGAAACAGTTCAAATCATTTCGATAATAATCCGTTTGATCTGTTTTACCGAGAAGGTCTACGGTTCGAATCCGTATAGCCCTAATATGCCCTTTTTTAGATTTTAGGATCTCTATCCTATGTTTTCTTTAGTTTAGTATAGTTTTCATTTTCTCATTAGTATTTGTTTATAGACTGGATAGGCGCCTGCGACATAGAATAGAGATAAAAGCATTACCAAAGGCTCATTCATCGAAAATCAAAATCATACAGACAGGAAAAGAAAAACGAATTTCTATCAAATCAATAGAAGAAAGGATCCTTTCCCTGATTTGAATCCCGTCCTCCTTCAAATAGGATATCTCTAGACTTCCCTATAATAACTGCAATGATTTTATCCATTTTGCGAATTCCTACTTTGTTTTAAGTATATTTATTACTTTGTTTATAGATACATTATGTAAATTGATCAACTTTAAATAGAAAAAATAAAGTAAAGAGTAAATAAGAAAACAGAATATTCTGTCTCATAGTTCTGAAATAGAGTTCTTTATTTTTATTTTATAGTATTACTTCTCATTAATTATACTGCATAGATTAGTCCTACTATCTTAATTAGGTTCTAATTTAGTAGTATTCTCATTTTTATTTAATAGTCTCTTATTATTTTATTATTAAATATTAAATAAAGGATAGAGCTATTCTTTTTTCTAGAGATTCTAGAGAAAGCGAGACAAAGTGAAACGAGAAAGTTTTCTTTATATAAGAATTAGATCTACATACACCATATCTAAATAGAATGGAAATCCAAAAGAAAGGGAGTTGGGATTCCATTGGATGAATCTTTAAAGAAGATGCAGCACAGAGGAAACAAAGGCTAAACTTAAACTAAGCGCTTTTGTTTGAACAAAAAAGATTCTTGTTTCACCGAGGAAAAGAGAGAAGTTCTGGATAAATTGACAATGCTGAATTGAATTGACTAATTTAAGTTCCGCCTATTCCACATTAATGGGAGTACATTATGTTTCTGCTTCACGAATATGATATTTTTTGGACATTTCTAATAATAGCAAGCCTTATTCCTATTTTGGCATTTTCGATTTCAGGACTTTTAGCCCCGGTTAGTGAAGGACCAGAGAAGCTTTCTAGTTATGAATCGGGTATAGAACCCATGGGAGGGGCTTGGGTACAATTCCGAATACGCTATTATATGTTTGCGCTCGTTTTTGTTGTTTTTGATGTGGAAACCGTCTTTCTATACCCTTGGGCAATGAGTTTCGACGTATTGGGTGTATCCGTTTTTATCGAAGCTTTGATTTTCGTGCTTATCTTAGTTGTTGGTTTAGTTTATGCATGGCGAAAAGGAGCCTTGGAATGGTCTTAACTGAATATTTAGACAAAAAAAAAGAAGGAAAAGATTCTATTGAGACAGTTATGAATTTGATTGAGTTTCCCTTACTTGACCAAACAAGTTCCAATTCTGTTATTTCAACTACACCAAATGATCTTTCGAATTGGTCAAGACTCTCCAGTTTATGGCCCCTTCTATACGGTACCAGTTGTTGTTTCATTGAATTTGCTTCATTAATAGGCTCACGATTCGACTTTGATCGTTATGGATTGGTACCAAGATCAAGTCCTAGGCAAGCAGACCTAATTTTAACAGCCGGTACGGTAACAATGAAAATGGCTCCCTCTTTAGTGAGATTATACGAGCAAATGCCTGAACCAAAATACGTCATTGCTATGGGAGCCTGTACTATTACAGGGGGAATGTTCAGTACGGATTCCTATAGTACTGTTCGGGGAGTTGATAAGTTAATTCCTGTGGATGTCTACTTGCCGGGCTGCCCACCTAAACCGGAGGCAGTTATAGATGCCCTAACAAAACTTCGTAAGAAGATATCGCGAGAAATAGTTGAGGATCAAACTCTATCTCAAAATAAAAATAGATGTTTTACTACCAGTCACAAGCTTTATGTTAGGCGCAGTACTCATACAGGAACTTATGAGCAAGAATTGCTCTATCAATCACCATCTACATTAGATATATCTTCTGAAACTTTTTTCAAATCCAAAAGTTCAGTACCTTCCTACAAATT
>NW_028260368.1:2269979-2301609 GCF_056163025.1 Triticum urartu | reverse complement strand
ATTAGATATACTAAATCCAGCAGCGGTCGATTGAAATTGAGAGAATAAGCTAAATAATTTTGACTTTACTTTTTTTGATTCTGAAATCGCCTTCAGCAACTAGTACTCCTGTGAAATAATAGGTTAGATACATTGACTTTCTATTCAAAAAATATTCGTTGATTCAATTAAAATAAATAAAATAAAACTCGCTATACCTGGCTCTGCATATTCATGCATTTATGCTCGTAGCCTATATCCGCATCCATAACCGTTTTTCATTTGTGTGTAGAAAGTGTGTGTAGAAAAAGCCACATACCCTACCATATTATATTACTTACACTAAAAAATACTAGACAATCTTATTTTTTTGCACATAAAGAAATAAAGAAGTCATTGCAATTGCCGGAAATACTAAGCCTACTAAAGGCACGAAAATAGAAGGTAAGTTTAAATCCGTCATGGAATAGGTGTCTCAATTCAAATTTACTATTTCTATCTAGTCGAAAAATATCTTAAGATTCTTATGATATAATTAAGTATATCTATTATAAGGAATATTGACTATTGTATTGTATTTTTTATTTTTAGTTTGAAAAATATTCTGTAAAAAAAATGAAAGGATAATAAGAAAATTCCAAAAAAGGAGAACTAATTAAAAAGATTTTATTTTGATTTTCCCATCCTCATGGCCTTTCTATCTTTCTAATCTAATTTGAAATTGGATTCAAAAGAAAGCGGTTAGAATTTACTTCCTGCATACATACTTCTCTAGAAGCGCATACAATAATGCGTGGTAAAGGCGGAAAAATAGTATATTCAATCAAAATCAAAGGGCAAATTATCTTACCTACTATAGATCCCCTACTACCCTCTTAGACTTTAAAAGGCGATATACCACCCAAAGAAAGGGTATGAAAATGCCGGGTGGAGTTAGCTTTTCGACGAAGACCTGTCCCGTGCAGCGAAGCCCTGTTAGTAAGACCCCCCGCAATAATGGATTATAGAAGAATATTATTCCAAATACTCCTCTGGACGCATATAGTAGCATTGCGATTCCGAATCTTTTTTATTTATGAATATGAACAGAAAAAATTCATTGTATCGTTGGGTCGGAGCGGAGGTTTGGTCCAGAAAAATTAGAAACAAAACGTCTACTCTACCGCATTGAAGTCTATAGCGCTGTATTTCCACGAAAGTATAATTCTTACCATCAGGATACGATCCTTTCTTTTGAACTAAACGTCTCTACGATGGGTCCAGGTTCTATGTCCAATCCCAAATCAAGGATTTCTCGCTCTTGATCGGAGTCATAAACTAAAAAAAAACTACCTTTTTATCCTTTTTCTCAAGGTTATAGAAAACTTCCTTATCTAGTTCTAGCATTTTGAAAAAAAAAAAATGCTTCTTTTTTTACACACAGTTCGAGTCACTTGTTGACTCACGATTACGCCTGTTAAAAGTTTCAAACGTCCTCTTTTTTGAAATTGAAAGAGAGTCCTATAAAAAGGTCTAACTTCCAAACTATGTCTTTTTTCATTCATTCTCCTTTAGTTTTTTTCTCTATCTAGAAGTGGAATAGAATAACCCGGTTGAAGGGTAATGATCATACGTCTGTAATGCATTGTATGGCCCAGAATAGGTCCTATTCTTCTACCTTTTCCAGGTAGTCGATGGCTATTCACAGCTACCACCTTAACACCAAAGAAGAGTTCGACCCAATGCTTTATTTCTGTCTTAGTGAATCCCGATTCGACATTAAAAGTATATTGATTCTTTCCCAATAAACGAAGACTTTTTTCTGTAAATACTGCGTATTTGATTCCATTATCATTATCATATGATAATACTATATTTTATTATTTTATTATTTTATTTGTATTTCTTTATTGTATTATACCTTAATATATATATTCTAGATATATAGAATAGACGAATCTCAATTTGTCAAGTCTCATGATCATATCATGATCTATTTTTATTCGGCTCAATCTTTTTTTTCTAAAAAAGATTGAGCCGAGTTTAATTGCAATCAATTAGAAGAATAAAGAAGAATTACTGCATTTCATAACTGATTTTTTTCTCTTTTTATTTCGTTTCTTTTTTATTTATACCTTCTTTATCTTTAGTTTTATCTAGTTAATCAATAGTATCTACCGGCTCGAACTCGAATTTGATCGCCTTCCATACTTCACAAGCTGCGGCTAGTTCAGGACTCCATTTGCAAGCTGCTCGGATAATTTCATTACCTTCGCGAGCAAGATCGCGCCCTTCGTTACGAGCTTGTACACAGGCTTCTAAAGCCACTCGATTAGCTGCTGCACCAGGTGCATTTCCCCAAGGATGTCCTAAAGTTCCTCCACCAAATTGTAATACAGAATCGTCCCCAAAGATTTCGGTCAGAGCTGGCATATGCCAAACATGAATACCACCTGAAGCTACCGGTATAACACCTGGCATGGATACCCAGTCCTGAGTGAAAAAGATACCGCGAGCACGATCTTTTTCAATAAAATCATCGCGCAATAAATCAACAAAACCTAAAGTCATTTCGCGTTCCCCTTCTAACTTACCTACTACTGTACCGGAGTGGATATGATCTCCCCCAGACATACGCAATGCTTTAGCTAATACACGGAAATGCATACCATGATTTTTCTGTCTATCAATAACTGCATGCATTGCACGGTGAATGTGAAGAAGTAGGCCATTGTCGCGGCAATAATGAGCCAAAGTAGTATTTGCGGTGAATCCCCCAGTTAAGTAGTCATGCATTACAATAGGAACCCCTAATTCTCTTGCAAATACAGCTCTCTTAATCATTTCTTCACATGTACCCGCAGTCGCATTCAAGTAATGCCCCTTGATTTCACCGGTTTCGGCCTGTGATTTATAAATAGCTTCGGCACAAAAGACAAAACGGTCTCTCCAGCGCATAAATGGTTGTGAGTTTACGTTTTCATCATCTTTGGTAAAATCAAGTCCACCACGTAGACACTCATAACACGCTCTACCATAATTTTTTGCGGATAATCCCAATTTTGGTTTAATAGTACATCCCAATAAAGGACGACCGTACTTGTTCAACTTATCTCTTTCAACTTGGATACCATGAGGCGGGCCTTGGAAAGTTTTTGAATAAGTAGGGGGAATTCGTAGATCCTCCAAACGTAGAGCACGTAGGGCTTTGAAACCAAATACGTTACCTACAATGGAAGTAAACATGTTAGTAACGGAACCCTCTTCAAATAGGTCTAATGGATAAGCTACATAACAGATCCATTGGTTGTCTTCCCCAGCAACAGGCTCGATGTGATAGCATCGTCCTTTGTAACGATCAAGACTGGTAAGTCCATCAGTCCAAACAGTTGTCCATGTACCAGTAGAAGATTCGGCAGCTACTGCAGCCCCTGCTTCTTCGGGCGGAACCCCAGGCTGAGGACTTACTCGGAATGCTGCCAAGATATCAGTATCCTTAGTTTCATACTCTGGGGTGTAGTAAGTCAATTTATAATCTTTAACACCAGCTTGAAATCCAACACCTGCTTTAGTTTCTGTTTGTGGTGACATAAGTCCCTCCCTATAACTCTTGAATTAAGAATTCTCACAATAACAGGGTCTACTCGATGTTAATTAGGCGTAAATGAAACTTTAGCAAAAATCTCGTAAAACAAAAAGGATATTCAATTAATATAATATCAACTCATTAAAGAAAATTGAGGGCATGCTTAGGTTAATGAATATGTTTCATTCATATATAATGCGTACACCCTGTGTATGTTCTATCCTATAGGAATTCCAATATAGGAATTCGATAGGAATTGAGTTGTTGTTATGGTAAGTTAACACGGTTCGTTATTAAACCATGGATTTGATTTACCAAATCCATAATTATTGTATACTCTTTGATAGATATAGCGCAACCCAAATTAATTCCTAATCCTTATTTTACAAGTTCTTAATAGTTCTCTTTTCTTATTTTGAATGCAAATACCTAACTAAATACTAATAAAATTCTTTGTTGACAGCAATCTATGCTTCACAGTAGTATATATTTTGTATATCGAAGTCCTAGATAGGAAAGTAGAGTAGGCACAGATCCTCCACAAAAGGCAAAATGTATATGAAAAAAAAGATTGATTGAACTTTCCAATGGACTCATTCCATGAGTAAACGATTGAATGGGATTCGCTTGGGCAACGAAATCAAGTCCTGGTCCCCTTTTCTCTCTTATTGAATTAACTAATTCATTTCCTTTTTACTTTTGGATTTTTTTTGATTTGATTTGGCATTATTCAACAATAAAAAAAGAAAAATTTCGACAAATTCCTTTTTTTTAATTATGTGATAATTATGAGAACCAATCCTACTACTTCTCCTCCCGGGGTTTCCACAATTGAAGAAAAAAGTACAGGTCGTATCGATCAAATTATTGGACCCGTGCTGGATGTCACTTTTCCCCCAGGCAAGTTACCTTATATTTATAACGCTTTGGTAGTCCAGAGTAGAGACACTGCCGATAAGCAAATTAATGTGACTTGTGAGGTACAACAATTATTAGGAAATAATCGAGTTAGAGCTGTAGCTATGAGTGCTACGGACGGGTTGATGAGAGGAATGGAAGTGATTGACACGGGAGCTCCTCTCAGTGTTCCGGTCGGTGGAGCTACTCTCGGACGAATTTTCAACGTTCTTGGGGAGCCTGTTGACAATTTGGGTCCTGTAGATAGTAGTGCAACGTTCCCTATTCATAGATCTGCGCCTGCCTTTATCGAGTTAGATACGAAATTATCCATCTTTGAAACAGGTATTAAGGTCGTCGATCTTTTAGCTCCTTATCGACGTGGAGGAAAAATAGGACTATTTGGGGGGGCTGGAGTAGGTAAAACAGTACTGATCATGGAATTAATCAATAACATTGCTAAAGCTCATGGGGGCGTATCCGTATTCGGTGGAGTAGGGGAACGGACTCGTGAAGGAAATGATCTTTATATGGAAATGAAGGAATCCGGAGTAATTAATGAAAAAAATATTGAGGAATCAAAGGTAGCTCTAGTCTATGGCCAAATGAATGAACCACCGGGAGCTCGTATGAGAGTTGGTTTAACTGCCCTAACTATGGCGGAATATTTCCGAGATGTTAATAAGCAAGACGTGCTTTTATTTATCGATAATATCTTTCGTTTTGTTCAAGCAGGATCAGAGGTATCCGCTTTATTAGGGAGAATGCCCTCCGCAGTGGGTTATCAACCTACTCTTAGTACAGAAATGGGTTCTTTGCAAGAAAGAATTGCTTCTACTAAAAAGGGATCTATAACTTCGATTCAAGCAGTTTATGTACCTGCAGACGATTTGACCGACCCTGCCCCTGCCACAACATTTGCACATTTGGATGCTACTACCGTACTTTCCAGAGGATTAGCTTCCAAGGGTATTTATCCAGCAGTAGATCCTTTAGATTCAACCTCGACTATGTTACAGCCTCGGATCGTTGGCAACGAACATTATGAAACTGCGCAAAGAGTTAAGGAAACTTTACAACGTTACAAAGAACTTCAGGACATTATCGCAATTCTTGGCTTGGATGAATTATCGGAAGAGGATCGTTTAACTGTAGCAAGAGCAAGAAAAATTGAGCGTTTCTTATCACAACCGTTCTTTGTGGCAGAAGTTTTTACTGGTTCTCCAGGAAAGTATGTTGCTCTTGCGGAAACTATTAGGGGATTTCAACTAATCCTTTCCGGAGAATTAGACGGCCTACCTGAACAGGCTTTTTATTTGGTGGGTAACATCGATGAAGCTAGCACGAAAGCTATAACCTTAGAAGAGGAGAACAAATCGAAGAAATGAAATTAAATCTTTATGTACTGACTCCTAAGCGAATTATTTGGGATTGTGAAGTGAAAGAAATCATTTTATCCACTAATAGTGGCCAAATTGGCGTATTACCAAACCACGCCCCCATTAACACAGCAGTAGATATGGGTCCTTTGAGAATACGCCTCCTCAACGACCAATGGTTAACAGCGATTCTGTGGAGCGGTTTTGCGAGAATAGTTAATAATGAGATCATCATTTTAGGAAATGATGCGGAACTGGGTAGTGATATTGATCCGGAAGAAGCTCAAAAGGCACTTGAAATAGCCGAAGCTAACTTGAGTAAAGCTGAGGGTACGAAAGATTTGGTTGAAGCGAAGCTCGCTCTCAGACGAGCTAGGATACGAATCGAGGCTGTCAATTGGATTCCCCCATCCAATTGAAGACAATCCAGTGGTTTATAGTTGATACAAAGAAAAAGGGAAGAGGGGTAGAAAAAGTTATTAGATAGCGAAGCGAAGTAAGTCCAATGCTATCTAGTAATTTTTCTACCTACTTACCTACTATTGGATTTGAACCAATGACTCCCGCCGTATGAAAGCAATACTCTAACCACTGAGTTAAGTAGGCAATTTATCACCACAAAGGAAGACCCATTACTTCGATCGATTATATATTGAATCCCTTTTCTAAGCAATACCGCTCTGTTATTGGTCTGTTATATACTAAATACTAAACTAAATACTAAACAGATACAGATCAAAGGGGTATCCTCTGGCATTAGAAAATATTCATCTTGACAAGAAATTATCTATATGTTAAGATATCTCTGATAAGGGCTATAGCTCAGTTCGGTAGAGCAACTCGTTTACACGTGCGCCAATGCTTTTCAAAGGAGCTTATTATGCAATGAACATAATCGATCTTATTGCAAAATCAATGTCTTACTTCATAGATTCGAGAGAATAGGAGAACAGTAGCCTGACAAACAGTCGGTTCAGTCCGATTCAGGTGCCAATTCAGGTGCCTAATCAAATAGAACCCTTATGGATTTGCTAGTTGATAAGGTAAATATCCAGCCCACTAAATGCTAGGCGTAATGAGGATAAGGGCCTCCAAAAAACTTCTTTTCGTTCTATGAACTTTAAGGTGTATGAAGTCTCATAGTTAACTCTTGCAGTGGAACGATAGAGACTCCATTTCACTTAGGTTGATTTAATTTAGACCGGAGGCAGACCTAAGTCAAGGTAATCCTCCTTTGAAACACTTTGGTATTGCTCCTAGATAGATCATAATACAAAAAATCAATCAGAGCACAGGGAGCCATCTCATTATCTTTCCGTAAAGAAAAACTATGGTGGACTAACTGATCTTTAAATCAGTTTATGAAAGAGCCCAATGCAAAAAAATGCATGTTGGGTCTTTGAAACAGTTCAAATCATTTCGATAATAATCCGTTTGATCTGTTTTACCGAGAAGGTCTACGGTTCGAATCCGTATAGCCCTAATATGCCCTTTTTTAGATTTTAGGATCTCTATCCTATGTTTTCTTTAGTTTAGTATAGTTTTCATTTTCTCATTAGTATTTGTTTATAGACTGGATAGGCGCCTGCGACATAGAATAGAGATAAAAGCATTACCAAAGGCTCATTCATCGAAAATCAAAATCATACAGACAGGAAAAGAAAAACGAATTTCTATCAAATCAATAGAAGAAAGGATCCTTTCCCTGATTTGAATCCCGTCCTCCTTCAAATAGGATATCTCTAGACTTCCCTATAATAACTGCAATGATTTTATCCATTTTGCGAATTCCTACTTTGTTTTAAGTATATTTATTACTTTGTTTATAGATACATTATGTAAATTGATCAACTTTAAATAGAAAAAATAAAGTAAAGAGTAAATAAGAAAACAGAATATTCTGTCTCATAGTTCTGAAATAGAGTTCTTTATTTTTATTTTATAGTATTACTTCTCATTAATTATACTGCATAGATTAGTCCTACTATCTTAATTAGGTTCTAATTTAGTAGTATTCTCATTTTTATTTAATAGTCTCTTATTATTTTATTATTAAATATTAAATAAAGGATAGAGCTATTCTTTTTTCTAGAGATTCTAGAGAAAGCGAGACAAAGTGAAACGAGAAAGTTTTCTTTATATAAGAATTAGATCTACATACACCATATCTAAATAGAATGGAAATCCAAAAGAAAGGGAGTTGGGATTCCATTGGATGAATCTTTAAAGAAGATGCAGCACAGAGGAAACAAAGGCTAAACTTAAACTAAGCGCTTTTGTTTGAACAAAAAAGATTCTTGTTTCACCGAGGAAAAGAGAGAAGTTCTGGATAAATTGACAATGCTGAATTGAATTGACTAATTTAAGTTCCGCCTATTCCACATTAATGGGAGTACATTATGTTTCTGCTTCACGAATATGATATTTTTTGGACATTTCTAATAATAGCAAGCCTTATTCCTATTTTGGCATTTTCGATTTCAGGACTTTTAGCCCCGGTTAGTGAAGGACCAGAGAAGCTTTCTAGTTATGAATCGGGTATAGAACCCATGGGAGGGGCTTGGGTACAATTCCGAATACGCTATTATATGTTTGCGCTCGTTTTTGTTGTTTTTGATGTGGAAACCGTCTTTCTATACCCTTGGGCAATGAGTTTCGACGTATTGGGTGTATCCGTTTTTATCGAAGCTTTGATTTTCGTGCTTATCTTAGTTGTTGGTTTAGTTTATGCATGGCGAAAAGGAGCCTTGGAATGGTCTTAACTGAATATTTAGACAAAAAAAAAGAAGGAAAAGATTCTATTGAGACAGTTATGAATTTGATTGAGTTTCCCTTACTTGACCAAACAAGTTCCAATTCTGTTATTTCAACTACACCAAATGATCTTTCGAATTGGTCAAGACTCTCCAGTTTATGGCCCCTTCTATACGGTACCAGTTGTTGTTTCATTGAATTTGCTTCATTAATAGGCTCACGATTCGACTTTGATCGTTATGGATTGGTACCAAGATCAAGTCCTAGGCAAGCAGACCTAATTTTAACAGCCGGTACGGTAACAATGAAAATGGCTCCCTCTTTAGTGAGATTATACGAGCAAATGCCTGAACCAAAATACGTCATTGCTATGGGAGCCTGTACTATTACAGGGGGAATGTTCAGTACGGATTCCTATAGTACTGTTCGGGGAGTTGATAAGTTAATTCCTGTGGATGTCTACTTGCCGGGCTGCCCACCTAAACCGGAGGCAGTTATAGATGCCCTAACAAAACTTCGTAAGAAGATATCGCGAGAAATAGTTGAGGATCAAACTCTATCTCAAAATAAAAATAGATGTTTTACTACCAGTCACAAGCTTTATGTTAGGCGCAGTACTCATACAGGAACTTATGAGCAAGAATTGCTCTATCAATCACCATCTACATTAGATATATCTTCTGAAACTTTTTTCAAATCCAAAAGTTCAGTACCTTCCTACAAATTAGTGAATTAGGAGAGGGGCTCTTTTGTGTAGAAAAATAAAAAGCAGGGCAATCTTTCAAACTTGCATCCGAAATGTGAAATATTTATACAAAGAGGGAGAGATGAAGACAATGCAGCAGGGTTGGTTATCTAATTGGCTAGTCAAACATGAGGTGGTTCATAGATCTTTGGGCTTTGATCACCGAGGAATAGAGACTTTACAAATAAAAGCAGGGGATTGGGATTCCATTGCTGTCATTTTATATGTATATGGTTACAATTATTTACGCTCCCAATGTGCTTATGATGTAGCACCCGGTGGATCTTTAGCTAGCGTGTATCATCTTACGAGAATACAATATGGTATAGATAATCCAGAAGAAGTCTGCATAAAAGTCTTTGCCCAAAAGGATAATCCTAGAATTCCGTCTGTCTTCTGGATTTGGAGAAGTGCCGATTTTCAAGAACGCGAATCTTATGATATGGTGGGAATCTCTTATGATAATCATCCGCGCCTTAAACGTATCCTAATGCCTGAAAGTTGGATAGGCTGGCCCTTACGTAAGGATTATATAACCCCCAATTTTTATGAAATACAAGATGCTCATTGAATGATAAGAAATTCATGCTCACTTATACAACACAACTCCAGATTTTATTCAAGTCAAGGAATATTTTTAGGTTCTTTTCCTAGATGAAACGGAATACCTATTTATAATTAATTCCTAATTATACAAAAGCATTCCAGATAGACTGAGCAAAAAAAGGGTTTCATTTGGATTCCCCTATTTTGAAAATCGCATATTAATTTCCTTCATATGAACAGAAAAATAGGATGACTCAAAGAAGTTCTCTACCAGGAACTTTGTACCGCGCACATTACTTAGCACAACTAGGAAAATAAGATAAGATAAAGATAAGCAAGACTAAAAAAATATTCGTCGGAATAGCGGAATACAAAATTAAGAAACGCAAAAAAATAAAGGGGAATCTCACCCCCTTCTTTATCATAAAGAAAAGATATATTTTAAAACTTCTTTAAAAAGAAAAAGAAGTGCCTCTATATTTATATTATAGATTTATCCACTTAGATGAATAAATATTATTAATGAATATGTATCACAATCCATCTCGAGGTATTTGGATCAATACCTATTCGGTGGATCTTTTTTTTTTTTTTCTCTGCCAGGAACCAGATTTGAACTGGTGACACGAGGATTTTCAGTCCTCTGCTCTACCAACTGAGCTATCCTGACCTTTTCTTGTGCATCATCCTAGTAGAGTATTTGTATCTATGTCAATTAAAAGGACTAAAAATTAATTAAAGTATTTCAAATTTTAAATTTGAAAATGGGGGGGGTAGTCCTATGCATTGTGCATGGTTTACTTAAATAAAACTTAAAAATAGAGTGAATAACCAAGATTTCTTGCCGATACTCTAATAAAAAAGAAATCTATTCAATGAATAGGATAAGATCCATTGAGTTCTCTTCGCATTCCTTTGTGAAAGAGTAGAATGAGAAAGCTAATGAATCTTAAACCCATTGCATTGATAAAAAGAAAAAAAAGTGCATTGATAAAAAGAAAAAAAAAAAGAGGATAAATAATAATAATATAGTATAGTTAGGGAATAAAAGAGGATTTGGGGATAGAGGGACTTGAACCCTCACAACTTATAAAGTCGACGGATTTTCCTTTTACTAGAAATTTCATTGTTGTCAGTATTGACATGTAGAATGGGACTCTCTCTTTGTCCTCGTCCGATTAATCCACTTTTTTAAAGATCTCGAAAACTTTGAATTTTAATTGAAGAATTTGATTATTCAATATTCGATTGGAGTGGATTCACAATAATGAAAAAAAAAAATTATGATATGAGTTTTTTATTTCATAATCATTATCATTTCTAATTTCATTTTTAAAAAAGATAAAGAACCTATATTATAATTAGAATATAATATGAGTTCTGTGATTAATCGTTTGCTATGTCAGTATCTATACGTGTTTATTAAATGTATAAGGTATAAAACCCCTCTTTCTCTAATTTAGAACTAGAAGGAATTCCACTAACAACACAACGTAATTAACTCGATTCGTTAGAACAGCTTCCATTGAGTCTCTGCACCTATCCTTTTCCTTTGTATTCTAGTTCGAGAACCCCTTGTTTTCTCAAAACACGGATTTGGCTCAGGATTGCCCTTTTTTAATTCCAGGGTTTCTCTGAATTTGGAAGTTACCACTTAGCAGGTTTCCATACCAAGGCTCAATACAATCAAGTCCGTAGCGTCTACCGATTTCGCCATATCCCCATTTCCCTCTTCTTTGAGACCAGGATTCCTTGTGTAATTTCATCCATCTCTTAGTTTTTTTTTTGAATCATTGAGTTCATCACTCAACGTAGTCTAGCAGTTCAGTTCGACTCTATTTGAGAGACCTCGCTTGCTTATTGCAATTCAGAATTGAATTGATTCTATCCTTGATGTATTTGCAATTCAATCCGAATCAATATATCCAAAAGTTTTTATCTCCCCCACCTCCCGTCTTACTTTTTTATAGTATTCAAAATTATACTATAACGCTTGATATTTATTCTTTTTTTCTAATCAGAATTAGCAATTTTATTTACTCTGACTCTATGTTCCCCTTAGTGAAATATTAATCCTCAAATTATTAACAAATAATAAAGTCTATAATGATCGAATGAAAATACCAATAAATTCTATAATTTTATTTTTTAATATCCTATAGTTAAGCATATCAAGCTAACTTTATCTTTAAGAAGTTTTAGTATTTTTTTATTTTTATAAGTATAACTTCAAATTTAGAACTAGTTAATAGCTAAGATTAATAACTAATATCTGAGATTTTACGGATTTCCTATACTATACCTATTTCTATTTGTTACACTATTTCCGTTATGTAAGCCCACTTAGCTCAGAGGTTAGAGCATCGCATTTGTAATGCGAGGGTCATCGGTTCAAATCCGATAGTCGGCTTTTTTTTCTCTATCGATGTTCTACGAACAAGAATCTCTTTTTTTCCGAATTAAATGGAGAATCCAGGATCTTTTATGTTTTTTACCTTACAATTTTGCTAGATACAAAACAATAAAATAAATAATATATATACAAAAAAAAAAGATTTTGATGAAATTCCATTTTTTGGGGTACTTTAGTTGATTTTACTCTGTTTATCCTGTAGTTTAATTCAGTTTTAATTTCGATGTATTCTGTAATGTAAATACAATGAAATTAATTGTGTAAAATGAAATTTCAATAAAATAAAAAAAGGAGTCTTCATGTCCCGTTATCGAGGACCTCGTTTAAAAAAAATACGCCGTCTGGGAGCTTTACCAGGACTCACTAGAAAAACACCTAAATCCGGAAGTAATCTTAAAAAAAAATTCAATTCTGGGAAAAAGGAGCAATATCGTATTCGTCTTCAAGAAAAACAGAAATTGCGTTTTCATTATGGTCTGACAGAACGACAATTACTTAGATATGTACATATCGCTGGAAAAGCAAAAAGGTCAACAGGCCAGGTTTTACTACAATTACTTGAAATGCGTTTGGATAATATCCTTTTTCGATTGGGTATGGCTTCAACCATTCCTGGGGCCCGCCAATTAGTCAACCATAGACATATTTTAGTTAATGGTCGTATAGTCAATATACCAAGTTTTCGTTGCAAACCCCGAGATATTATTACTACGAAAGATAACCAAAGATCAAAAGGTCTGGTTCAAAATTATATTGCTTCATCGGACCCGGGGAAATTGCCAAAGCATTTGGCGATTGACACGTTGGAATATAAAGGACTAGTAAATAAAATCCTAGATAGGAAGTGGGTCGGTCTCAAAATAAATGAGTTGTTAGTTGTAGAATATTACTCTCGTCAGACTTGAACTTAACGAAAAAAGGAAAGGTTCATAGAATTTTCTTCCCCTTCCCCTTTCCCCGAACTAAATCGCCCTAAGACCATTACCATTAATTTGTATTTTCCCATCAACTAGCTAAAATTGATTAACCCTAGGATTAGGATCCTTTTTTCTTTTTTCCTCTATGTGTATTTTACATACCACAGTAATTTGCTATAGAGAATTTCTAATTTCTATTAAATCAAAATAAGATAATATAAGATATTATATTATTGCTGGAAAAAATTGTTATTTGATTTGATACATTGTGATCCTTAACGTTGATGAATTAAGAAAAACGGAAAGAGAGGGATTCGAACCCTCGGTAAACAAAAGTCTACATAGCAGTTCCAATGTCTACGCCTTGAACCGCTCGGCCATCTCTCCTACATAACTTATTATGGAAAATAAACTGAGTGAATAGCGAGTTTTCTTATTCCTGCAGTACAGGTACAACCGCAACCACTCGGGGGTTCCATAGTTCTATTGGAAAAATTCCTTTTGATCTAAGTGGAAGGATACAGGATTTTTTACTAGAAATTGCGCTCGCTATAAAATAAAAGTTTTAATTTGGGTTTTCCCGCAACTAAAGAAAAAGAAAATGGAAGAATTCTTCTTATTGCATAATAAAATAAAGAAACCTTAGAATTCCGTTTGCATAAGATACGCTACACCATACTATCGAAATCAAAAATAGGGTATGAGACAATTAATAACTTTGAAAACACGAAATAGTTGATAACATAAGTTGTTGTTCAGAAATAGGAAAGTGGAATGAAATCCAGTCTTAGTCAAATATTTCATATCTCTTCGTGTCCAAGCAGAAGGAAAAGGATACAATTTGAGCTGAGCGGAAAATCCATATCTCTCTTATCCATTTAAAGCATATGGATTTAGAGTAGAGCATATGGATCAATCTATTTATAATTATAAGAATCGAATGTGTTTGTTTTTATGTTATTTTGTGAAGGAATGAAAACAATTCTATATAGAATGGGTTGGGAATTATGCCTAGATCCCGTGGAAATGGAAATTTCATTGATAAGACCTCCTCAATTGTAGCCAATATTTTATTGCGAATAATTCCGACAACCTCAGGAGAAAAAAAGGCATTTACTTATTATAGAGATGGTGCGATTTGACTCTTTTTTTTGCTTTTTTTTAGCCCTACCTATACCTCAGTCTTACGAAAAAGAGAGGGGGGTTGGCATAGAGAGAACCAAATTTGTAAAGCAAACAAACCCACGCTTCGGGAAGGTGAGGCGAACTAACAATTCCTTCCGTCGTGTATCCTCGATTGATGCGGCTTCAGATACTTCAATTGTAGATTTGAGTATTGAGCGAAAGGTTACACCTACAGGATATGGTATGGTATGGATTACAGGCCAATCCTACTCTATTAGTATCCGTAGGCAGCATAGGGGAGAAAAGCACTACACCTAGAAATAGGAATCAACAAGAGAAAAACTTTGTTAGAAATTACCCCTTTCCTGATCGGTATCAGGGCTGGGAAGAATGGTTGGGATAACAAACAACCATCAGGTTTGTACTTTGGATACCCCTATAACCATCAAAGATCGTTGAAGTAGCTAATTCCTCTAAATAGGAGGCGTTGAGAACAAAGAAATTATTGGAGCTATCGTTTTCCTCTAGCATTAATAGAATTCATTGGTGTTAAGAAAAACCTCTTGTGGGAAGGTTGGCTAGAGATTTCTTGGAAAAATACCAGCCCCTTTCGGTTCATAATGAGACGGGACTAATTCTATTTTGATTCTATAGATTATTTCGCTTAGTACTATTATGTACAGAAGGGAGGAGCCGTATGAGATGAAAACCTCATGTAC
This sequence comes from Triticum urartu, assembly GCF_056163025.1. Classification (NCBI taxonomy): domain Eukaryota; kingdom Viridiplantae; phylum Streptophyta; class Magnoliopsida; order Poales; family Poaceae; genus Triticum; species Triticum urartu. Next base: position 2,286,570 of record NW_028260368.1, on the reverse strand, counting down.
GGTTTTGGAACGGAGATTTTTTGAATAGAATGAACGACCGTAACGGATGTTGGCTCAATCCGAAGGAAATTATGCGGAAGCTTTGCAAAATTATTATGAAGCTACGCGACTAGAAATCGATCCCTATGATCGAAGTTATATACTCTATAACATAGGCCTTATACACACAAGCAATGGAGAGCATACAAAGGCTTTGGAATATTATTTCCGGGCACTAGAACGAAACCCCTTCTTACCGCAAGCTTTTAATAATATGGCCGTGATCTGTCATTACGTGCGACTATCTCCACTATAGAAAGAAAAAAAAAAAAGAGAGGATCAAATTTTCTAGTAAATACTAGAAAAAAAGGGCTTTCTACATAGGGATCGTAAAAACAACGATTTTTCCCTATCAGCTGTAGGAAGGAAGGACACTTCACGAGAATCAAAAAACGAAGAAAGTATGGCCTATACTACTACTCTATGGATAAAGTTTCTCAAATTGATAGAGAAAGCACCGTAAAGATCAATTAGTGAGCGACTGGGTCGATACAACTAAAAAAAACTGCTTACTTATCCCATGATATGGGGCAAAATTTAGGAATCCGCTTATGTAATAGAGCCGATCCACTAAGGGATTAAGCAGCGGTGTAGTATCAGATCCCAAAGATAGTAAGTTCTTTTTTCTTTCTTATGGAAAAAAGTCTTTTTCAAGGATTCTATAGAGATTTCATATATGAAACCGGGATAGTTACCTCTCAGAAAATTTGAACGAAGGCTCTATATCTATCTATGCTTCATTCTTCTGAAGGTGGGAAAAAAGATCAAACTGATTATTGATAAAAATTAGGGTTTGAAACTTAGGTAATTAATTTCTTCTGCTTAACCCAAGAACAAATTGGATCGATTTTTGATAAATCGAATTCAGTTAAGATAGGGGAAATTCAGATAGCAATTTCTGAGCCGTATGAGGTAGGAAACTCTCAAGTACGGTTCTAAGGGAAGGAACTTCCTATTCCGACCGAGGAGAACAGGCCATTCTACAGGGTGATTCGGAAATTGCGGAAGCTTGGTTTGATCAAGCTGCTGAATATTGGAAACAAGCTATAGCGCTTACTCCGGGAAATTATATTGAAGCACAGAACTGGTTGAAGATTACGAAGCGCTTTGAATTTGAATAAGACCATGCTCCTTCTTTTTCATAAAATGGGTGGTTTGGTTGTTGATCCATTAATCAAATAAATTAGGTCGTAAGATCGAATCAAGAATTTCATTATATCCATTTCTTATACCTTCTATTTTATATGATATTTCATAAGAATAAACCATAGGGATAGGGTCTAGAATAGAAGTAATAAAGTGAATAAAAAGAGGGGGCAATCTAAATATTGCTAATATATTAGGACCATCTTATTAATAATTCTAATGAGTTATCTTGGAATTTAGAATCAAATAAAAAACCCTATATTATGCTCAAGGAAAGTAGATATAGATAGGAGCTTATGCCCTCAAAAAAAATACACTAGTTTCTTAAATTAAAAATAAAAAAGATTTTTTTCTTACGTCGAGAAATATTTGTTTTTCAAGATAAACAATGTCCGTTAGGCACCTAATCTTTATGTCATAATAGACCCGAACACTTGCCTCGGATTGACTTCAATATATAATTGCTCCAGTGAATAACTAAAAAAAAAATAGAAGGATGGTAGATAGTAAAGAAAAGAACTAATCACAATATCTATCTTTCAAAATCTATCTTTCAAAATCTATCTTTCAAAATATATATCTTTCAAAGATTCACTAAAAAGACAGTTGGCGGGTCTCTTTGTATGTCTTGTCCGGAAAGAGGAGGACTTAATGATTATTCGTTCGCCGGAACCAGAAGTAAAAATTGTTGTGGATAGGGATCCTGTAAAAACATCTTTTGAGGAATGGGCCAGACCCGGCCATTTCTCAAGAACACTAGCTAAGGGCCCTGATACTACCACTTGGATCTGGAACCTACATGCTGATGCTCACGATTTCGATAGTCATACTGGTGATTTGGAGGAGATTTCTCGAAAAGTCTTTAGTGCTCATTTCGGGCAACTTTCCATTATCTTTCTTTGGTTGAGTGGCATGTACTTTCATGGCGCCCGTTTTTCCAATTATGAAGCATGGCTAAGTGATCCTACTCACATTGGACCCAGTGCTCAGGTAGTTTGGCCTATAGTAGGGCAAGAAATATTGAATGGTGATGTAGGCGGGGGTTTCCGAGGAATCCAAATAACCTCTGGTTTTTTTCAGCTTTGGCGAGCATCTGGAATAACTAGTGAATTACAACTCTATTGTACTGCAATTGGTGCATTGATTTTTGCAGCGTTAATGCTTTTTGCTGGTTGGTTCCATTATCACAAAGCCGCTCCCAAATTGGCCTGGTTCCAAGATGTAGAATCCATGTTGAATCACCACTTAGCGGGATTATTAGGACTTGGGTCTCTTTCTTGGGCGGGGCACCAAATTCATGTATCTTTACCAATTAACCAATTTCTTGACGCTGGGGTGGATCCTAAAGAGATACCACTTCCTCATGAATTTATCTTGAATCGGGACCTTTTGGCTCAACTTTATCCTAGTTTTGCCGAAGGAGCAACCCCTTTTTTCACTTTAAATTGGTCCAAATACGCAGAATTTCTGACTTTTCGCGGAGGACTAGATCCAGTAACCGGTGGTCTCTGGCTGACCGATATTGCGCACCATCATTTAGCTATTGCTATTCTTTTCCTAATCGCAGGTCATATGTATAGGACCAATTGGGGTATTGGCCATGGACTTAAAGATATTTTGGAGGCTCACAAGGGCCCATTTACAGGACAAGGCCATAAGGGTCTTTATGAAATCTTAACAACGTCATGGCATGCTCAATTATCTCTTAACCTAGCTATGCTAGGCTCTACAACCATTGTTGTAGCTCATCATATGTATTCTATGCCTCCCTATCCATACCTAGCTACTGACTATGGTACACAACTTTCCTTGTTCACACACCACATGTGGATTGGCGGATTTCTAATAGTCGGTGCTGCTGCACATGCAGCAATTTTTATGGTAAGAGACTATGATCCAACTACTCGATACAACGATCTATTAGATCGCGTCCTTAGACACCGCGATGCAATCATATCCCACCTTAACTGGGTATGTATATTTCTAGGTTTTCACAGTTTTGGCTTGTACATTCATAATGATACCATGAGTGCTTTAGGCCGTCCACAAGATATGTTTTCGGATACTGCCATACAATTACAACCTATCTTTGCTCAATGGGTACAAAATATCCATGCTACTGCGCCTGGCGTAACAGCTCCTGGTGCAACAACAAGTACTAGCTTAACGTGGGGAGGCGGCGAGTTAGTAGCAGTAGGTGGCAAAGTGGCTTTGTTACCTATTCCATTAGGAACCGCAGATTTTTTAGTCCATCACATTCATGCATTTACCATACATGTGACTGTATTAATACTTTTGAAAGGTGTTTTATTTGCTCGGAGTTCCCGTTTGATACCCGATAAAGCAAATCTAGGTTTTCGCTTTCCTTGCGATGGGCCTGGCCGAGGGGGAACATGTCAAGTATCCGCCTGGGATCATGTTTTCTTAGGTTTATTCTGGATGTACAATGCAATTTCGGTAGTCATTTTCCATTTCAGTTGGAAAATGCAGTCGGATGTTTGGGGTACTATAAGTGATCAAGGGGTGGTAACTCATATTACAGGGGGAAACTTTGCACAGAGTTCCATTACGATTAATGGGTGGCTTCGAGATTTCTTGTGGGCACAGGCATCGCAAGTCATTCAGTCTTATGGTTCTTCATTATCTGCATATGGTCTTTTTTTCTTAGGTGCTCATTTTGTCTGGGCCTTCAGTTTAATGTTTTTATTCAGCGGCCGTGGTTATTGGCAAGAACTCATTGAATCTATCGTTTGGGCTCATAACAAATTAAAAGTTGCTCCTGCTACTCAGCCTAGAGCCTTGAGCATTATACAAGGACGCGCTGTAGGAGTAACCCATTACCTTCTGGGTGGAATTGCCACGACATGGGCATTCTTCTTAGCGAGAATTATTGCAGTAGGATAGTGGCTAGGAGGATTTGAAAGGCATTATGGAATTAAGATTTCCCAGGTTTAGCCAAGGCTTAGCTCAGGACCCCACTACTCGTCGTATTTGGTTTGGTATTGCTACCGCACATGATTTCGAAAGTCATGATGATATTACTGAAGAACGTCTTTATCAGAACATTTTTGCTTCTCACTTTGGGCAATTAGCAATAATCTTTCTATGGACGTCCGGAAATCTGTTTCATGTAGCTTGGCAAGGAAATTTTGAATCATGGATACAGGATCCTTTACACGTAAGACCTATTGCTCATGCGATTTGGGATCCTCATTTTGGTCAACCCGCTGTGGAAGCCTTTACTCGAGGAGGTGCTGCTGGTCCAGTGAATATTGCTTATTCTGGAGTTTATCAGTGGTGGTATACAATAGGATTACGCACCAATGAGGATCTTTATACTGGAGCTCTTTTTCTATTATTTCTTTCTACGCTGTCCTTAATAGCGGGTTGGTTACATCTACAACCCAAATGGAAACCAAGCCTTTCGTGGTTCAAAAACGCGGAATCTCGTCTCAATCATCATTTGTCAGGACTTTTCGGGGTAAGTTCTTTGGCTTGGACAGGACATTTAGTTCATGTTGCTATTCCCGCATCCAGGGGGGAGTACGTTCGATGGAATAATTTCTTAGATGTATTACCCTATCCCCAGGGGTTGGGACCCCTTTTGACGGGTCAATGGAATCTTTATGCCCAAAACCCTGATTCGAGTAATCATTTATTTGGTACCGCTCAAGGAGCGGGAACTGCCATTCTAACTCTTCTTGGGGGATTCCATCCACAAACACAAAGTTTGTGGCTGACCGATATGGCTCACCATCATTTAGCTATTGCATTTATTTTTCTCATTGCCGGTCACATGTATCGAACTAACTTCGGAATTGGGCACAGTATTAAAGATCTTTTAGAAGCGCATACTCCTCCGGGGGGTCGATTAGGGCGTGGGCATAAGGGCCTTTATGACACAATCAACAATTCGATTCATTTTCAGTTAGGTCTTGCTCTAGCTTCTTTAGGGGTTATTACTTCCTTAGTAGCTCAACATATGTACTCTTTACCTCCTTATGCATTCATAGCACAAGACTTTACTACTCAAGCTGCTTTATATACTCATCACCAATATATTGCAGGGTTCATCATGACAGGGGCTTTTGCTCATGGAGCTATTTTTTTCATTAGGGATTACAATCCGGAACAGAATGAGGATAATGTATTGGCAAGAATGTTAGACCATAAAGAAGCTATCATATCTCATTTAAGTTGGGCTAGCCTCTTTCTAGGATTCCATACCTTGGGCCTTTATGTTCATAACGACGTCATGCTTGCTTTTGGTACTCCAGAAAAGCAAATCTTGATCGAACCTATATTTGCCCAATGGATACAATCTGCTCATGGCAAGACGACATATGGGTTCGATATACTCTTATCTTCAACGAATGGCCCCGCTTTCAATGCGGGTCGAAGCCTATGGTTGCCCGGATGGTTGAATGCTGTTAATGAGAATAGTAATTCGCTTTTCTTAACAATAGGACCTGGGGATTTCTTGGTTCATCATGCTATTGCTCTAGGTTTGCATACAACTACATTGATTTTAGTAAAGGGCGCTTTAGATGCACGCGGTTCCAAATTAATGCCAGATAAAAAGGATTTTGGATATAGTTTTCCTTGTGACGGCCCAGGGCGCGGCGGTACTTGTGATATTTCTGCTTGGGACGCATTTTATTTGGCAGTTTTCTGGATGTTAAATACCATTGGGTGGGTTACTTTTTATTGGCATTGGAAACATATCACATTATGGCAGGGCAACGTTTCACAATTTAATGAATCCTCCACTTATTTGATGGGATGGTTAAGAGATTACCTATGGTTAAACTCTTCACAACTTATCAATGGATATAATCCTTTTGGGATGAATAGTTTATCGGTATGGGCGTGGATGTTCTTATTTGGACATCTTGTTTGGGCTACTGGATTTATGTTCTTAATTTCCTGGCGGGGGTATTGGCAGGAATTAATTGAGACTTTAGCATGGGCTCATGAACGCACACCTTTAGCTAATTTAATTCGCTGGAGAGATAAGCCCGTGGCTCTTTCCATTGTGCAAGCAAGATTGGTTGGATTAGCTCACTTTTCCGTGGGTTATATATTCACTTATGCAGCTTTCTTGATTGCCTCAACATCAGGCAAGTTTGGTTAATTTAGTTTGTTTTTTTGTACTGTATCAGCACCTAGTTCATTACTCTTGATAGAGAGGGAGGATCTGCCTTTTTAGATTTCTTTTTCTATTTATTTTTCCATCTAGGATTAGAACCGTATACTTGGTAATAATAGCAACGACACATTATGGCAAAAAAAAGTTTGATTCAGAGGGAGAAGAAGCGGCAGAAATTAGAACAGAAATATCATTTGATTCGTCAATCTTTAAAAAAAAAGATAAGAAGCAAAGTTTCTCCCTTGAGTTTGAGTGAAAAAACGAAAATGCGAGAAAAATTGCAATCCCTACCGCGTAATAGTGCACCTACACGCCTTCATCGACGTTGTTTTTTGACCGGAAGACCTAGAGCTAACTATCGACATTTTGGGCTATCCGGACACGTACTTCGAGAAATGGTTTATGAATGTTTGTTACCGGGTGCAACAAGATCCAGTTGGTAAGGATAAAATACCCTTTCGTATTTGTATGGATTTCTGGAATTGATAATCATAGAGGAGCCCTCTTTACCATTCTGTATAAATGGACTATTCTATTTGTATAGATATTGGTAGAGGGCGTATCCAACCCTCTTTTATCCACTAGTTACCCCTCTTTAGTTTAAGAGTATAGAGCAGTTTGGTAGCTCATAAGGCTCATAACCTTGGGGTTGCGGGTTCGATTCCCACTACCGCCTCCATACTCCTTCTTTATGATATATGCATGATATAATATATACATCATGCATTTGTATCTGGATTTTTTGATTTCCTAAAAGAGTTTTGGTCTAACAGTTTTTTCTCGGAAGAAGCAAAAAAATAAAAGAAAGAATAAAATATGAAAGAAAAGCGTCCATTGTCTAATGGATAGGACAGAGGTCTTCTAAACCTTTGGTATAGGTTCAAATCCTATTGGACGCAATCTTATTTCTATCTATTCTTTAAATAACTATACTAAACTAAAAACAAAGAAAACTTTTTTGCATGATTCAAATGAAAAAGCTTTCTCAACGATTCCTATTCTACTAACAAGAGTAGACATGCAAAATTTATTTGTTACTGAAGAGAAAACCGTTCCAGCTGTTCCTGAATAGCTTCCTTCAAAAGGATTTCCGCTTGCTCGGTGAATGTCTTGCTAGAAGATATAATTTCTTGGAATTGAGGTTTAGTATCTTTTAGATGTTTACGTAACTCATCCAGAAATTTATTTACCTGTTCAATTTCTAACGAATCAAGATATCCTCTTGTTCCGGTATAAATAGTAGCTATCTGCTCTTCCACTGGGAGAGGATTTGCCTGGGATTGTTTAAGCAATTCCCTTAATCGTCGACCCCTTGCCAATTGATTCTGACTTGTTTTATCGAGAGCAGAGGCGAATTGTGCAAAGGCTTGTAACTCTGCGAATTGCGCTAGTTCCAATTTTGATTTGCCAGCTACTTGTTTCATGGCTTTAATTTGAGCCGCGGATCCTACTCTGGAAACAGAAATACCCACATTAATAGCGGGTCGAATTCCGGCATTGAATAGATCCGCAGATAAGAATATTTGTCCATCTGTAATGGAGATTACATTAGTAGGAATATAGGCGGAAACGTCTCCAGATTGAGTCTCAACTATTGGTAAAGCGGTCATACTTCCTTCGCCTAAAAGAGAATTTAATTTAGCGGCTCTTTCTAAAAGGCGTGAATGCAAATAAAAAACATCCCCTGGATAAGCCTCACGTCCGGGAGGTCTTCTTAATAGAAGGGACATTTGGCGATAAGCTTGTGCCTGTTTGGAGAGATCATCATAAATTATTAAAGTATGCCGTTCGCGGTACATAAAATACTCAGCCAGGGCTGCTCCCGTATAAGGAGCGAGGTATTGTAATGTAGCAGGTGAATCCGCCATTTCAGCTACTACAATAGTGTATTCCATGGCCCCCTCCTCATGGAAAGTAGTTACTACTTGAGCTACGGAGGATGCTCTTTGACCGATAGCTACATAAACACATATTACACCTTGCCCTTTTTGATTGAGAATTGTATCTGTGGCTACTGCTGTTTTGCCAGTCTGTCTGTCCCCAATAATTAACTCTCGCTGACCGCGCCCTATAGGGATCATCGAATCGATAGCAATAAGCCCTGTTTGAAGAGGTTCGTATACGGAACGCCTGGAAATTATACTTGGAGCAGGAGATTCAATTAAGCGAGATTCGGAAGCTATAATTTCGCCTTTCCCATCAATAGGTTTAGCCAGAGCATTTACAACACGACCCAAGTAAGCCTCACTCACGGGTATCTGAGCAATTCTTCCTGTTGCTTTTACAAAACTTCCCTCTTGTATCATCAACCCATCGCCCATTAATACAATCCCAACATTTTTGGATTCCAAATTCAGAGCAATACCCCTAGTACCTTCTGCAAATTCGACTAATTCACCTGACATTATTTCACCAAGACCTATAATACGAGCAATCCCATCCCCCACTTGAACTACGCGACCTATATTCTCAATCCCTACTTTCCTATTATATTGTTCAATACGTTCGCGGAGAATTTTATGAATTTCGTCGACTCGAAGGGTTGCCATTAGTGTTTCTTGACTCTTTTTTCGGAAGCAAGGGGAAAAATAATGCCTAAATTCTAAACGAAAGTAGAAGTTCAAGGCCTAATTAATTTAATTATTTCTTCCATTCCAGGGACCCGAGAATGCCAATATTAGCACGAATCGTACGGAAATGTAACTCGGTATTCAAACAACTATTCAGAGTTCCTAGAGCTCCTTGTACGGCCTGTTGGAAAACCCGCTGTCGGACCTGATTCATTGCCCTTTGTTTTTCAAAATAAAGGGTTTCGTTTTTAGACTTTTCCAATTGTTCCAAACTAATAGAAGTAGCATTAATCAAATTTGCTTTTTCTCGTTCTATCTCAGAGTATCCATTCATTCGATACTCATCCGCTTCTAGTTCGACTTTCTGTAATCGAATCCGAGCTTTTTCGAGTTGCTCAATGGTCCCTCTACGCAATTCTTCTGAATTTCGAATAGTACTCAAGATCCTCTGTTTTCGATTATCTAATAAATCTTTTAATGAAAGTAGATTATTTTGTAAGTTTACAACTTTTATGATCTCTTCCCGAACCAAACATGAATCTTTCGATTCATTTGGCTCTCACGCTCCTTTTTTTTTTTCTATAGCTATTTCCATATCTTTTTTTTAAGTAATGAGCCTATCCTCTATCTTCTTTTTTATGTTTATATTTCAATATACCGAAACCTATATAAGACTAGATAAATATTAAGAGGACTCTTCCGCCTAGATAAAAATATATCATGGTCAGCAAAGTTGTTTCTTTATTTTTATTTGCCCTCTAGTTAATAATTTCAATTTCATTAAGAAAAACTAACTAAATAAATGGAAAATGAAAATTAATAGAATTCTTTTTTATTTTTTTTTTCTTCAAATCCAAAAAATTTCTCTTTTTTATACATAGGTCGTCGATTCGGCATTGGTTAAAAAAGGGCAGGGTGCCCCCTTTTTTTTCTAGTAAATAGTTCAAACCATTTTATCGATATGAGTGTTCTATATCAGATAAATTTTACATTAGCTATTTCCCGTTTAAATTGGTACTAATACTAATATAGTTGTAGAAAGAGTACCTCTTTTTGCCTGGACTTCAAGCAGTTTAGCTTTAACCGTGTTAATGGTCTCACATTCTTGGTTTATAGAGAATCAAAGTTGATTTACCAATGAGTCGCGAAATGCTATGGTTCTTCCATATGATTTCTGAATTTATTCAGAAGTAATTCGTCGAGATCGTGCACCCTTTTCTTATTTATCCGAAAAATACTAAAAAATATTATAAAGTGCAGCCGGATAGATCCAATCTATTCTTGAAATAGACAACTCGCACACACTCCCTTTCCAAAAAAAATCAAAACACCAACCACTACAGTTAGATTTATTAGATTTGTTGCTAAAATATCGGTATTAAGCCCGAAACTGCCAGCGGATGGCCAGTGAGCTAAAAAAACGAAAGAATGGGTTACATTTTTCATATGCTCTCCTCTTATAGATAGGACGAACAAAGAACAAAGTTTTTCGATCACTTACTTCGCTCGCCCTTTTTTGATCGGTTTTTTTAATGCAAATAGATTCAATCTAGTAATTTCTTTTAGATTAAGTCTTACGTCTTGTTTGACCGGTGAAAGACTTCCTTTGTTGAAATGTTCTGTTCCCAAAATTCCTAAAATAAAAGGAAAAAACTTTCCACTTTCCTAAACTAAGGACGGGAAATAAGAAGGTGAGCATATCTTCTAAATTAATAATACTCAACTCAGCCCTTCCTAGAATGGGGTATTATCTGTCCCGATAAATAGATAATTCCAGGAGTAATAAATAGGAGTAAATTAAATAAAGTATTGATATAATTGGAATTGTGGAAGCAAATACCAATTTACTAAAAAAAGAAAAAAGTATCTAATCGAAATCGAAAGAATTTTTTTTTTAAGATTAAACAAAAGGGTTCGCAAATAAAAGCGCTAGTGCCACAACTAGTCCATAAATTGTTAAAGCTTCCATAAAAGCTAGACTAAGCAATAAAGTACCTCGTATTTTACCTTCTGCTTCTGGCTGTCTCGCAATACCTTCTACAGCTTGTCCTGCAGCAGTACCTTGACCAACTCCAGGTCCAATAGAAGCAAGCCCTACGGCCAATCCAGCAGCAATAACAGAAGCAGCAGCAATTAGTGGATTCATGGTGAGTAGTTCCTCGTGTCAAAAAAAAGAAATGGTTAAGGATACAATCAACCAATAAATTCTTACTTCTAAGCTCTATTGGGGAGAAGTAAAGTAACTAAAAAGTACAAATTGAAATCAAATTGAAATGATAATGTGAATTGTCCGAACTACATAGAAGGGAATTCCATATCCATATATCGGATTAGATAATGAATCTAACCTAGGAATATATAATATAATATCCTATATATATACATTTGTTTCTTCTATTTTGTTTGCATATTTTCTCATTTTCTATTGAATCGGATTCTAAAATCATTGCTTAAAGTGGAAACCTGCATAAAAGAGGACTCCACTTATAGACATTAAGGATATTATAGTATAGATCTAGCCTGACTCCACCCTCCTTAATGCATATATACTTTGAAAATTCCATAATATAGTCTATTCTATTCTCTCTCCTACAACTCTAGGCTATATATTCATACGCATTTCTAACTATTTTTTTGCAACCAAGCAGATTATCTGGAACCATGCATGAATTGAGCTAAGCTGCAAAAAAAAAAAATACTATTTCCAAAAAGAGTCAATTCAATGATGACCCTCCATGGATTCACCTATATAGGCTGCGGCTAATGTTGCAAAAATAAGAGCTTGAATACCGCTTGTAAATAATCCAAGAAACATGACCGGTATAGGGATTACTAAGGGGACTAAAGAAACAAGAACAACAACGACTAATTCATCCGCCAATATATTCCCGAAAAGTCGAAAGCTAAGCGATAATGGTTTTGTGAAATCTTCTAGGATGTTAATTGGTAAAAGGATTGGAGTTGGTTTAATATATTTCTCGAAATAGCTCAATCCTTTTTTGCTAAGACCAGCATAAAAATATGCCGCTGACGTGAGTAAAGCTAAAGCAACAGTAGTATTTATATCATTCGTGGGCGCTGCTAATTCCCCATGGGGTAACTCTATAATTTTCCAAGGTAAAAGAGCACCCGACCAATTCGAAACAAAAATAAAAAGGAACATAGTTCCAATAAAGGGAACCCAGGGACCATATTCTTCTCCAATCTGAGTTTTGCTCAAGTCTCGAATAAACTCAAGGACATATTCAAAAAAATTCTGACCGTCGGTCGGGATGGTTTGTGGATTCCGAACAGCTATGACAACTGAACCTAGCAAGATAGTAATTACGACCCAAGAAGTGATGAGTACTTGGGCATGAATTTGGAAACCTCCTATTTGCCAATAGAAGTGTTGGCCTACTTCTACACCCGATATATCGTATAACCCCTTGAGTGTTTTAATGGAACAAGGTATAATATTCATATTGTCCTCTGATAAAAATTGAACTTCAAAAAAGGAATTCTTTTGATTCAACCATCTCTTTCTCAACTCAGCAACTTGAAGTATTAATCTTATATTTAGGATACCAAGAAAGCACATCAGATCATAATATATATCAATACCCTCTAATATATATCAATATTCCCCTTCTTTTTTCTATGCAAAAAAAATTCTATGCAAAAAAAAAGATATAGTAAAGTAAGTGATTCCATAAATTTACGCAGTTGCCCAAGAATTCACTATATATTCTTAATCAACGATTTCTTATATAGAGAGAACGGCCCTCACAAATTGAAAATACTAATTTGTTAAGAATCAATCGAATTGAAGTCATAGTGTCATCGTTGGCTGGAATCGATATATTCGCGAGATCCGGGTCACAATTTGTATCGACTAAAGAAATAGTAGGAATCCCCAAAATGGCACATTCCCGAAGAGCTATATACTCTTTTTGCTGATCAAGGACGATCACAATGTCTGGCAATCTCGTCATATATTTGATCCCGCCGAGATACCTTTGCAAAGTAGATAATTTTCTCTTCAAGATTGCCACATCTCTTTTTGGGAGATGGTGGAATTTTCCCATTTTTTCTTCTGCTCTTAAGTCTCTAAATTGAGAAAGTCTAGTTTTCGTAATCGACCAATTCGTTAACATACCACTGAACCACTTTTTATTAACATAATGACAACGAGCCCTTATTGCAGCTGATGCTACTAAATCTGTTGCTCTTTTTTTGGTACCAACAATTAAGAAACTTTTTCCCTGACTTGCTGCATCAAAAACTAAATCACAAGCTTCTGATAAAAAACGAGCCGTTCTAGCGAGATTTATAATATGAGTACCTTTACGCTTTGCCGAAATGTAAGGGGCCATTTTAGGATTCCATTTCTTAATACCATGACCAAAATGAACTCCTGCTTCTATCATCTCTTTCAAATTAATGTTCCAATATCTTCTTGTCATTTTTTCCACACTTCCTTTTTTTTAATCCTACCATTCCATTACGGAATTTAGTTCTTTTTGAAGATTAAGAAAGATCCGAAATAGCTTGAAATAAATAATAATTGTTCCGAGAGAACCTTGTACTAAGATAAGAGTTGGCCATTGATACATGGTATAAACATAACCACCTTAATGAATTAACTGACTTGTTTTACTTATTAAAATAAAAATCTTAAAAATCTAAAATTTGACCTGTTAGTGTTCTAAGTTCAAAAGTCTAGTAAAGTAAAAAATATTTTTATGGGGGTTCTTATGTCTCATAAAAATTGTTTGTTACGTCAGAATCTGAAGAAACTAATTCTGTATGGAGAAACAAAAAATCTCTCATTTCCGACGCGAATAGATTTTTTTTTTTTATTTCGAAATAAAGGTTCTTGTCTTGTGGGGAACGATGCACAAATTTTTGGAATCCGGTACCAACAGGTATAATCCCCCCCAGAACTACGTTTTCTTTAAGCCTTTCAACCAATCAATGCGACCTCGTAGGGCAGCTTTTGCTAAAACTCGAGCAGTTTCTTGAAAACTTGCTTCAGATATGAAACTTTGGGTATTCAGGGAAGCCCTTGTTATTCCCAATAAGATTGCCCGATAATAGATCGATTCATCCAAAGCTCGTCCTGCTCGTTCCGCTCGCAATAGTCCGATTAATTCCCCAGGCGAAAAAACATTAGACATTCCATCTTCGGAAACCCGCACTTTTGATGTTACTTGGCGTATAATAATCTCTATATGTCTATTATGGATCTGTACCCTTGGGATCGATAAACCTTTTGGATTTTATTAACCAAAGAGATACGACTTTGGGCTATGGTTAGCTCAGCTCCAATCAAGAATCCCAAGGGACCCCAAGAATTCTTGGTATACGCTCATTCCAATCCTCAATTCTCCTTTCGAGATTCGGGGATAATGAATCAATTGAACGCGCTTCAAAGATTTGTTCCACTTTTGGAAGACCTTGCGTTATGTCACTAGATCTCGATTTTTCATATATAAACGTAACTAACCTATCTCCCTTGTAAAGGATTTCTCCATAATGACCATTAACAGTTGCTCCTGTAGTGGCCAAATAAGGTTTAGCTGCTCTTATAACAAAGGAATTCATATTTACAATGAAAATTTGACCGGATTTTTTATGTGCGATTTAAATAGACATACATTTTCACAAATAAATTGTCCAAGGTGAATTATTGCCAATGTCTCTTCCCAAGAATCATGATGGACAAAGTGACAATTCAAAAGGAATGGATCCAACATTATGTTACTATCGAAATTAGAAATCCTTTTATTTTCATCTATTAAAGAGTATTTAAGTTCTTGAAGTACTTGGAAGGTTTGTTTTAAATTGTCAACGAACAAATATTTTTTTAACAGGATTTTATTATGCGTTAGTAAATAGTAAGATGAAGAAAAATGCGATATACTAGCTACAATAGCGCCTAAGGGCCCAAAAATTTCTCGAATAGGAATTCTAGGATTCCATTCTTTTATCGCATTGGGATGTTTTGAATTCTTGAATAAACCAATTCGAGAACAGTTGGATGCCGACAAAATCATCAAAGAGTGGTATTCTTTATTTCGATTCAACAAAGTGCCAATAGCTTCTGGATGTTGGCTAAGTGATTCAATCTTCGCCTTGGAATAAAAAGAATTGATATTGGCGCGATCTAACCTATTATGGGGAATCGGTCCTGCACTTGTCCTACCATACC
This sequence comes from Triticum urartu, assembly GCF_056163025.1. Classification (NCBI taxonomy): domain Eukaryota; kingdom Viridiplantae; phylum Streptophyta; class Magnoliopsida; order Poales; family Poaceae; genus Triticum; species Triticum urartu. The sequence continues at coordinate 2,271,473 of NW_028260368.1, read as the reverse complement.
TTTTTTCGTGTATACGAAATAGTGGACTTGACTAACTCAATTCTTAGGAAATCGCGAATAAGATCATTTGCTCTTACCTCAACAAGGGAAGCACCAGCCTTTTCTTTTTCTTCTTGTTCCCAATTCACTACTAAGCAAGTTCTAACAAAATTGACTATTTGTGTGATAAATTCTTTGAGTTAACTTGCTATTTTCATGAGAAATAAAATTGACAAGTCGAATTTGGAGATTATTTTCTTCTTGCAAGAGATCCTGCGGGAAAAGTGTTGCTAAATTTCTTCCTTCGTCCATTTCATATGCCACTGTAGGGCGAACGGAAACAAAATACTTTTCCTTGCTCTTGAGAATTTTTTTCCGTTGAACATAGACCCAATTTTTTCCTTTTTTTTGATTCCTTAGAATCTTTTTTTTGTCTTTCTGGCGGTATCAAACAGCCACCTAATATCTTATCCGCCTCTTCAGGAAAATGAATATCTCCGGAAAATATTTTGAGTTCCGTATGCTTTTTTTTCTCTTCACTCGGACCAGTCCGCCTAGTCGACTTCTTGTATTTTTTGTGAGTTGTGTATTCACTCCAATAATACTATTGTCAAGTATCTTTAGGGATGAAGATCTCGGCAAGATATGAAGTTCTTGAAGAATGAAAAAAAAACCGATCTACTTCTTTTTGGTATTTTAGACTAAATTCTTTTGTTCCTCGATGCTCAATCAAACCCTCTTTTTTTAAGATGGAATCTTCCTCTGGGCTCTCGTATTCGTCCTCTGAATCTTCTTCTGAGTCTTCCTCTAAAGTACCATATTTTTCCTCTGCGCTTTCCCCGGGGCTGCCATATTCGTCTTCTGAGTCTTCCTCTAGAGTTCCATATTCGTCCTCTTGGGTCCTATATTTGCTCTCTGGGCTCCCATATTCCTCTTCTGAGTCTTTCTCTAAAGTCCTATATTCGTTCTCTGGGTTCCCATATTCGTTTTCTGGGCTCCCATATTCGTCTTCTAGGGTTTCATATTCGTATTCGTCTTCTAGGATTCCATATTTAGATTCTTCTAGGGTTTCATATTCATATTCGTCCTCTCGGGTCCTGTATTCGTCTTCTAGGGTCTCATATTCCTCTTCTGAGTCTTCCGCTCGAGTCCTATATTCTTCTTCTAGGGTCCTATATCTAAATTTAACAATTCCTGAACCCTTTTTATCTTTTCTGTATCGGGGATCGTCAAAATAAGCAAAAATAGTATTTCTACGTAAAACACCCATAAGGGGGATTTCAATCGAAATCCCAAAACAGGATATTAGTTCTTTCTCTTGTTCTTGATGATATTGTAATGGAATGACGAACCTATTTCTTCGCTTTTTCGCCAACAAATCTGAATTATCTTGAAAAATAGAAGGATAGATAAAATTCCAATGGCCATTGGACATGATTCGATCCGACGTTGAATAATCAAGAATTTCCCTATCTTTTTTACCATAAGTATTCATTTGATCTTGATCCTTGTGGA